>NC_080059.1:4495000-4780000 GCF_026212465.1 Amaranthus tricolor
ATGATACCTCCCCCTCAAACAAAGTATCTTATCATTAATATAAACTCATTTACACTAATGACTCACTTTACAAAGCTTTAAGAACAATCTCCCAAATCAAAGATTGAACCTTTACTTCAATCTCTCACAAATATGCAAATACAAAGAGGAAAAACTCTTATGTGAACCCTAGCTTTTACTCTCTTGTATATACCTCTCCTCAACCCTAATACACTCCTAAGACTCCTTATATAGTCCCATGACATATTTGGAAGCCTTAGGACAAACCCACAAAAGCCCACAAAGAATTGGACATAAAACATAAACACATGCTGTGAGGAGCTGGTCGTTGCTCGACCACCCGAGCGAGAGTCTAGTAGCTTCTGTCTTACTGCCCCTGCTTGGCTTGACCGAGCCCATCAAGCTCGACCACTCGAGCAGGCTTCATGAGCTCCCATGTTTCAAGCCTTGCCTTCATCAAGGCACACAAAGTCTCCCACTTTGATCACTTCATCAAGTGATCCAAAACATAAGTTTTTATACCCCTTTGCACACACACTATCACCCTCTAATGTGCAAGCCAATGAGTACGCTACGAGGTGATCAAAGTCACCTCCATTGTGGTGAGATTTGGGGCTTGACTCAACAACTAATTTGTTTTTTTTTTTTTTATCGTTTTCTAATACATTTGAGAGTTTATAAGAAAATAAGTTAAAAAATAAGTTGCTATAAAATATATTCAGATTAATAAAACAACCATACTAAAAAGAAAAATAATTAAGATGCGAGGTTAAGTGAAGTATAAAGTTCACTTCAACGAACTTAAGTAAACTACTTCTTTTGCTTTATATTGTTTGTACATTTCATAAAAAGTTCTCACAATTTATAAAGAAATGTTTACTGGTTACAAAGCCAACTAAAATTTCCCCTTCCTTATTATAAATTAGTTGATATTTTCGACAATTTTCAAGGGTTATGCTCTATCAGTCTAGGGGATATATAATGGTATAGCTTGACCTAGACTTGCTCTAAATAACCAGTAATAAAAACAACTTTAAATATAAGATATTAAGAATACGCAACAATAAGATGAATTTGAATTAATCTTTGTTAGAAGGTTTGTATATATCATATATTTATATGTATCAAAATAAAAACATAATAATATTCAAAAATCTATTATATATTTAATGCTTTAATATTCATGTAAAATAATTTATATAACCATTTTGAGATATATAGATATTGTATTTGTAAGTAAATGTTGTTCTAAGTACATATTGTTAGAAAAAAGTGATGTTTTATGGAAAAATGAAAAAATATATCATAAAAAATTAATTAAATATATGAATAAGAATTAAAGAAAAAATATAAATTATAAATAAAAATAAAAACATAAAAAATTTTATAAAAGGAACTAAAATAGAAAATAGAGTAAAATTTTTATTATAAAAGCGTAGATGATCCTAGAGGATTGATATTTTTAAATCATGCTTATGACCTTTCCACGCAAATGGATCACTTTCAGCAAGTTGCTGTATTTTGCATGTAATTTCAAAATAAAAAAAATCAGCTTAATTGAACGTAGGTTAGGATGTGGTTATATAACAACAAATTTGTATATACCATGATTATTCCCGTGATTGCTAAGCGTTTGATTTAATCAGGAATATTCAATCATGATTTGATGTTAATTCAATGAATTAAAATTAGAAGAAAAAATGAAGTTGATGGACCGACAAAGTGACAAATTAATCAAATGATAATACTGTTTTTTAGACAAAAATGATTATGTCATGAGAATAGTTTTAAGTTTCAAGTTTCAACGAATCACATGTAAGTCTCATGTTTGGTTTAGTTTGTTCATGCATATTTTTAGACGTGCCAAGTAACATTGAATAAAATTGTATTCAATTTTAATTTGTATTTTAAAATTTAAATATATTGGAGCTTTTTGAGTTACAGAATGCAAACTCAAAGAGTTAGATAAAGTCTCTTTATTTTTCTCTAACGTGTACAATCTACCACTACACCTTTATCAATCTAGTACTCCTTTGATTTCTAAAAAGTTGTTATAGTTGTATATTGTATAAAAATTAAGAAATAATAAGACGAAGTCCTTGATTAAAATTACAATGGATGACAACCTAATGGATATGATGACTGGCCAAGAGTTTACCTACCAATACGCTCCATATTAAGTGTGGACTTGATTGTAGAGGTGGTTATGGGCAAATTTGGAATGGTAGCGGATCGGACATACTTATAAAAATATGTCAGCGGGCTAAATTCTTCAAAAGGCAGCCCACTATTACGAACCTTATTTTTTGCCGCTACCTGCCCTCTTTATAAGTGAGCGAGACCTATGAATAAATGGACTTAACAAATATAAAAAATTCAAAATACAATTTTAAAAATAATAGAACGCACAAAAATACTCAAAGTGATAATTTTTTTTTAGAAATTGGTGCAATAGCTACGAAATGGTATATATAATTATTTCCTCATCTTTGTGAATGTGCGACACTTTTTTTTATTTTGAATGATTTAGTGAATTTGTTGCACTTTTCTACGGACATTTGAAGTATTGTATCTTTTCATATAATTTAAAAATAAAAATTATAAAATTTGTATATTAAAAAAATAAGCGTGCGAACTAGTTTACCCGCGGGCATTATTTTTTATGTCGTTATCCGCCCGTTTAACTTAACGGACGGATATTACCTGTCCAGATATTAATTTTTTCAAAATTGTTGTCTTTGCCCGCCCGTTTTTCTAGCCGGGTGAATCGAGCCTGACAGGTTGCCCGCTCATAAATAAACCTAGCTTGTTTGTTGTGAAGCCCTGGAAAGCTTGTGGACATGAGTATGCGATTTACACATGTAGAGATGGAGGTGTTTGGTGATTTGTGTTATGTTTAATGGTGTTGATGAATGGAGGTTACAAGGTGTAGCTTATGGACTCAAGTTAAGCCGGTAGAGATTTTTATATGGGCGTTGACTTAGTGGGCGATTTATGTGTGGGCATTGGTTCTAACTTCTAAATGTCTTGGTTTATGCTATTGGCTATTTATGAGGAGTGGCTTGAGAAGCTAGCCAATAGAATTCTTTGAAGATGAGAAACAAACGGTTGAAGTTTGGAGAAAGAAGAAGGAGCCAAGTTGGCTTTCAAGACGCCTTGAAAACGAGTTAGTTTTAGAATTGGCCAATTGAATACCGAGTCGATGTTAAACCCAATGTACATGGGCTTGGTATAGTATATGTTATAACTGTATGCTCAAACCCACTTAGGATAATCTAAACTATTACTGAACCTTTTTTCTCAACGTCGCCTATACACTTTGAGAAAACTCAAACTCTATGAGAACCTCCATTTTAGACTTCATTAAATTTTGGTATTGCTTCATTGCTTTGTGTCATGGTATTGTTTACTCAATTATTTTATTTATTTATTAATTAGCATCATGTTACTAAGATACCCTTTGATCTTTCCGGATTGACTTTGACTTTTGGTCAATGGGCTTTCTGCTGGACTTCCTGTCTTCCTTGGAGGGCCCATGGGCTTTTTACCTTCAGAATACTTGACTTCCCTGTCATCTATCTTCTTTGGCCATCCTCCTTTTAAGGAGAATAACTGCCCACCACTTTCCACTCTTCAATCATGCTTGGCTCTCCTTGTTTCAAGGTGAATAACTGTCCATTCCTCCCATGATCTTCCACCTTTCCTCTCTGAAGTAACTTCCTCCTTCAACATTATAAATAGGGTCCACCATCAGAGAGGAGAAGACATCTAAAAAATAACCCTCTTAAGCATCCTTGCTCATACTCCACTTCATTAGCATACCAACACTCCAATAATATCACCCACTGCATCTTTTTGTATTCATTCTGTAATCACTTACTCCATATTCTCATATCCACGTTCTAACTTGAGCGTCGGAGGGGTTTTCCGGGAGATCACCCCCCGGACAAGGCTAACGTGTTGTGTTGCAGGAATTCAGGTCGCTTCCCCTCATAAGTCGCTTCTCTTGATCACACTTCTACTTATCTCCAGGTATTTCAAGTGTATCCCACTTCCTCGTTTCATTACCGAAACACTTTGATTATGGATTTCTTGATTTAGAATTTTACTCAATTAAGAGCAATTATCGTTAATCTTAGACAATTTAAAATTCATTTTTAGCCTGAAAATTCTGAATCACAACAATTCAATCATGTGAATATTTTCCTTCTTAAAACTCAATGTATAAGCAACAATAATTTATTTGTGTACCTTTTTGTCATATATATATATATATATATGTTAAATTGACATTTTAAAAGTCTCCATCTTTACAAGCTTATTTGAGAATTGTTTATTAGTCAACAATAAAATCTAATCAATAAAACAATTAAAATTTTTTACTATAATCATTTGAAAGATATGTTTCAGTTTAATTAAAATAATAGACTCATATAAATAAAAAGTAAAACATGTATTTAAAATGAAATAAGTTCTATATACGTGAGACGGTGAGAATAAAGATGTTTACTAATAATTAATTTGCTTCAAAATATAACTTTTGTATAAAAAAAATCAACGTCTAAAATTCCACACAACATAAAATTTCCTACTGATCAAAACATTTAAAGCCTTTAGGCAAGTTCGTTAGATCCACTCCTTATTGATTTGCTGTAATATTATTTTCTTTGACTTATGACTTCTTAATGACGCCGAATTGTATGTTTATTTATCTAAAACACGCATCTTCTTGTCTTTAATATACTCGCTATTCAGTTCGTTCCTCCCATTTAGTATTATTTTTTATTTTGGATTATACATTTTATTTTATATTAATATTATTTTTGAAAATAAATGAACTCACCCATTCATTTAATCTTATCCATACATTTAAATTTTTTTTTTTAAATTTTAATTCGCAAAATTTAATTTCTCTTTATTTATTACCAAATATCTACAATTTTTTTTTTAAAAAAAAAAACCTTATACAGGGACAGACGAAGGTATTAAATTGAAGATTTTGTTTAAAACTTTACCCAAACTATTCTACACCAATCCACAAGATTACATTACATATACATAATTATAAAGCATAAACGTTATTACCAATGTAATTAATTAGTTGCAGTAGGTTTGAATGTATAACAGTTTGTTCATCCAACTGTCTTTCTCTTTCTTCTTCCCTTCTCTTAAAACACTGCTTGAATTATGGTTTCTCTTGCTCAAATAACCTTATTGCCTATCTCAATCTTGTTCATTAAAGAATTCTTTGGCCCTTACATGATCATATTAGACCCTAATTATCCCCTTAATTATTAAACACAATTAACTAATCCTTATAATTATTACTTAAATTTACTAACAATAACAAGTATGAAGTATTTGGCGACATTTACTTTGGTGATCGTAACGATTTTAGGCGTTGCGAGTAAAGGGTACGATTGTAAAATAGTACAGTTCATCTTCGGCGACTCGCTATCGGATGTAGGAAATAATGAGTATCTTCCTAGAAGCCTAGCTAAGGCTAATCTTCCATGGTATGGTATTGATTTTGGTAATGGTTTACCTAATGGAAGGTTTACTAATGGTCGTACTGTGGCTGATATTATAGGTACGTATTAAATTTCAAATCATTATAAAATTTAAAGTTGAATTTCATGCATGTTTATTGTAAATATAATGTACCGTGTAATTTTAAAATAATAAGTGTTTCATACATAAAACTAAATTCGACAAAATTGATTTGTACGTGATCATTCTAATTGAATTTAAATATTGATAGAATTTATAAAGCTAATCAACACAATTTTTCTATTCTAATAAAAACCATTATTTGGACCGAGGAGTACATATGTACGTATAAAAATTTAGTATGATAACCCATTTGTGATCTAAGTACAACGATTAGAAAAGAGATTGACTAATATATAAACTTAATGTGTAAAAAATTATGGGATTTGTGCGCAATCAAATCTTCTTTTATGGGATCTTATTGTGTACAAGCCTTATGACAGATTTATTATAATCATATATATTTCATTGACGTGAAGTCAATATAAAAATTATTTGGCCGGAAAATGGAATGCAGGGGACGACATGGGTCTGCCAAGACCACCAGCATTTATGGATCCAAATTTAGATGAAGACATGATTTTGAGCAATGGTGTAAACTATGCTTCTGGAGGTGGTGGCATCTTGAATGAAACTGGTGGTTATTTCGTAAGTAAATTATTTATTTATATTTATGCACAAATAAACATATTTAATTAGTTAATAATAATTCAAATTAAGTAATTTGTTTTAATTTACTACATGCAGATTCAAAGGTTGTGTTTCTACAAGCAAATAGACTTATTTAAAGGAACCCAAGAGTTGATTACTAGAAAAATTGGCATGAATGAATCTCGCAAGTTTTTCCAAGAAGCTCGTTATGTGGTTGCATTGGGAAGTAATGATTTTATTAACAACTACCTCATGCCGGTTTATAGCGATTCTTGGCGCTACAACGACGACTCTTTCTTGGACTACTTAGTCGGAACCTTTCGAGATCAACTTAAGGTAATCTTAATCCTTAGTAACGTCTCTAAATTTCCATATTTTGTTTGCATTTATAGTCATAAATCATTGATTATATTTAAAATTATTATTTATTATAATCTCTTATTAGTAAAAAAAATTTGAATAGTACAATTGAATCTTCCCTTGCCTTACAACTTACCTACATGTCGTGGGTTTGATACTTGTTGCAATAAGTTATCTAATTTTTTCAGGAAAAATTACTTAAAATAATTCAACTTTTTCATAATTTTCTTACAGTAATCCTACCTATTGAATAACCATAAATTATCTCAACTTTAAAAGGTATTTACCAAGAGCAAATTCGGGTAATCGATGACCTACTCTATATAACAAGTTTTGTTTCTTTAAAAAAAAGGTAAATCAAAACAAATGTCAAAAAATATTTATAAATATTAAAATTCTTTTAGCATTTTTTATGAAACTTTTTGAAAATTTTCCCTTTTACTATAATAAGTCATTCAGATACTTAAGTTTACTCTAACCAAATACCCCATAAAGTTGAGATTATTCATGATTAATCAATAAAACATAAAAATGTTGGATTATTCTAAATAATTTTTTTTTAAATGTAGCGCCCTCACGTGCGGGCACATGAAGGCATATTTTTCCGTCTCTGACCCATTTGGTCATAACTCATTAGTCTGATAATCATAAAGAATTAGTTTCATAAAAATAATATATTGTTCTTATAAGAATTGAGCATTGTCTCAAATACGAAGTAAGATTTTTCTTCATAAATTTCTATGACATAAAATCACTGATTTGAATCGTGATGGATGAGAATAAATTTTGTAAATGTGGAAAGAATCTTGATTAGGCAATCTTTATCCTTTATTGTACTCTAAAAAGTATCACATTTGAATTTGTATAGGTTATGCATAACTTAGGAGCAAGAAAGTTGATGGTATTTGGGCTTGGGCCCATGGGCTGCATTCCACTGCAGAGGGTGCTAAGTACAACAGGGGATTGTCAAGAGAAAACAAACAGACTGGCCCAAAAATTCAATGAAGCAACAGGCAAGATGATGACAGAGCTATCAAGAAGCCTGCCTGGTGCTAGCTACAGATTTGGTGATGCCTTTGATGTTGTCAATGATGTAATTACTAATCCTACCAAATATGGTAAGTACAACTAAACTCTATAATAAATGCCTTTTTTGTAACAAACATCACTTTTTTCGTAACATCACTTAAAAAACTTAATATAAAAATATGAAAATGGTTAATTAGTCTTATTTTTATTAAAATTAAGACCGGAGAATCCCCTGTAGAGGTAGGTTAAGGAAGTTTTCAATCCTTTCCTCACATGGTGTAATGTGTTAATTGAAGTTTTAATTTTTAATCACTAGATCAACTCATAATTCTTTTTGATTAATAAGTCTTGTTTAAGAGTGTATATTACTATTTTTACTTGTAATTTGTGACCCATTTTCGTTTAAGCTATTATCTTCGTAGGACTATGTAATTTCTTCATAAAAAAATCAATAACAATTGCAAATAGAGGACAAAAGAGAACGAAGAAAAAATCATTGTCATCATATCCTGCCTGGGTGGGATTTAGGGGTGTTTAATGGGCCGTGCCTTTAAATTTAATATGGACTTACAAGGGTTGGACTTAAAAAACCGATTAGACCCCTTTTTTACTTAAAATTATTATAATCTCCATTAATCAATTTATAATATTGAATTGTAGAAACGTTCATAATCCTAATTGATATTGTCATTTATAATAATTAAATTATCAGTTAATTATTTTATTTATAAAGGCTCGTTTTTGACCCTAACTAAACCCTTTTATAGCTAGCTCCATTTTACTTATAATAGAGCCTTTTTTCGACCTAGTCACTTTTAACCTGGCCTTTACAAAACCCTTTTTTAAAACGGGTTGAATAAGTGCTCAAAATATGGGCTTGGCGTGTTAAACACCCCTAGATGGAATAGAAGAGGACCAACTATACTCTTATCACCTAATTGGATACAATTAGGTAGTTGTAACAATATAACTTAATTAACAAGCTATATATTTGTGAAATTTATTGTTGGTTTGGTGGTATGATGGGTGGGATATAGGGTTCCAAAATTCAGATTCACCATGCTGTTCATTTGGGAGAATTAGGCCAGCATTGACATGCATACCAGCATCAGTATTATGTAAGGATAGAAGCAAGTACGTATTCTGGGACGAGTATCACCCAAGTGACTCTGCAAACATGATCATTGCTAAGGAACTCATCAAGAAATTCAAGTTTACAAGGGTCAATCAAGACGATAACAATGCCGCTGCTCCTTCTCCTTCTCCGACACTTGCGGCCGACGTGGACACTCCTGCTGCTGATGCTCCTTCCGCTGATGCTCCCTCCAATAGCTAAACAATCCCTAATGAATTAAGTAGTCTATATTTCAGGAACATATATATTCAATAGTTAATTACTATGATTATTATTTATGTTGATTGTTATTGTTAGGTCTACAATTTGGTCCTTAATGAAGGTATATTTGGTGCAACTATAAGCTAAGGGATTGTACATTATCCCTTTGTGAGCACTTGTTTATCCAAATGTATCTTGGAAGTAAACTATTCAGTTCGTATCATTAGCTAATTATAATCATCCAAACAAACCTTAATAGTAACAAAAATTTTCTCCATAAAACATGAAAATTCTCTCATAGTCAAACATTCAAAGCATATTGTAAAACACATTCTTGTGAGAGACCATTTTTAATTGGACTGCCTTAATACATATTTTTTAAAATATGGTAAGTAGACATTAAAAATAATGTAAGTAGACATTTAAGATATTGTAAATAGGTATTAAAGATCCGGTAAGTAGACATTAAGAATAATATAAGTAGGCATTAAGTTTTAATGGGCTGGGCCTGAGTGACGTCTCTCAAAGAGATGGTCTCTCAAGAGACTAGCTGATTGTAAAAACAAGGCCACATCGTAAAGGTTTTTAGAAATAACAAACGGATATTTTTCGTGTTATAAAGGTGTATAAAAAAGTATTTTGGTCTGTATCAAGGGATATCTTTTGGTTTCAACCAATTATAAGCGTTACGATATACATCACTTCCATTATCGCACTACAGTTTCTTTACAGGAACTATAGACTTTACCGTATTTTTACTCTATGGAGGCTCAAACGCGTGGGTTATTATAAACCATTTGATTCAAATCACATTTATAACAACAATAAATAAAATTAATAAACGAATAAGTACAAATTTTTAAGTGTCAAAATAACTATACCAAGGAGATCAAAAAGGAAAGGTAAATATTCAAAGTTGCATTATTTGAAGCAAGGGCTTTTTCTCCTTAGAGATTGTTAGCTTGTTGACCAGCAAAGGAAAAGGTGAAGTCCTTGAAAATTTATTGGTCAACAGCTTTTAAGATGCATGAAGAGAAGTCAATAATCACCATCATTCTAACTTATAAGACTAGTTGAATTGAAAATGGGGCAAAACTTGCATTCCTATCAAAATTTCATAATCATTCTATACATTTCCAATTATCTTCCATTTCCATTTGTCATGTGCTCAACAAAACTTAAATCATATTTCAAAAGGATTGTATCAAAACCTATGTATTGGTATCTCCTCTAAAACTCTAAATAAATCTAAAATTATTAGACAATTTTTTAATAAATCAAATACAACATTTAGATATATACATGTGTTTAACATAAATATCAAGTTTGAGTAAATCTCTTACAATATGCTACTTTATATGAAAAAAATCTAATTTAACTTTAATTTATAATTATCGGAAAATTATCAGAAAAATATCAATAATTGCTCCACTAAAAATAAATTCAATTATTTTTTTAAAACAGATCTACATATTCGAGATAATTGATGAACATAAACAATACGTGAGCTTATTTTTGGCAAAATATCTAATAGGATAATTTTCTCTATATTACATAACA
This sequence comes from Amaranthus tricolor, assembly GCF_026212465.1. Lineage (NCBI taxonomy): Eukaryota > Viridiplantae > Streptophyta > Magnoliopsida > Caryophyllales > Amaranthaceae > Amaranthus > Amaranthus tricolor. The sequence goes on from NC_080059.1 coordinate 4,505,487, forward strand.
AAAATAAAGGGAAAGATTGATAAAAATAAAGGGAGTGTGATTGACCCGAACTCAATTAGCCATGATGATGAAAATGCAATACACTTTATTTAGAGCATGCTTAAGTAGTGTATTAAATTCTCCTTCTTGTCGCTAAAATTTTTTTACACCCTTTTTAATTTGATTCATCTTTTTAACTTTGCAACATTTCTATCTTAAAGAGTATCTTCGTTACCTTTTAAAATTTTATTCACATATTTTTTCTCATTTTTTTTCACTTTTAATTATACTTACACAATTTAGTAGTCTCTATTAATTTCTTAATATTTATGATATTACCAAGTACAGCTATGGTTGGCAACACTTGTTGAAATAAGAAGTGCTCGAATTGTCATTTTCTTTTGGCATTAATTTGCTGGCAAAAGCTGAACCGTTGAGCCCCCACTAATTAAAGGGTGTCTTTTTAATGCCACTTTTCATGGTTTTGGCATGTGATGAAGCAAGGTTAGTGAGTGAGTAAGTGCCCAATTGCCCATAAAAAGCCTTGATAATAAAAGGTGAGGATTTTTTGTAGTGGTAACAAAGTGGATTTATACACAATTTCCACTTATATAAACACTATGAACTTGAGGAGATACGCCCTTCCCAATTTTTTTATGCAAATAGTCTATATGACTGTTTCTAAAGAAGTTTCTCTTTTACGGAAGATATAGAAAGAATAATAATTCATCACTTGAATATAGAGGTGTTTATTTAAATAATTATTTTGATTAATATAGATGTTTGTCGATTTTATTGTTATTTAGTTAATTGTCTATTATGTGATTAGATAGGTTAAGTGTAATATTGAAATCGATAATTTAAATAACTAAATTGTCTAATTCGATATTAGTTGAAGTTTGATTAAGGTGTTTATGTAGCTCTTGTCAATATTAGTCAATGATTGACTTCATTTTGATCAAGCACTAATCGTCAATGATTGACTTAACTATAGTCGGTTACAAATCGAGTTTGTACTTTATTTCTAATTAAACATCGGTTGCGGGCTTAATTTTAGATTCTAATTATAATCGGTTACTAATCAAATAGTATTCAGTTGATGTTGGATGAAAACGTTGTCATTTGAAATATGAATACGATTCAGATTGTAAATTCAGTTTGAGTTTTACCGAAAACATAGCAATTACTTTTTAGATTGATTTAAGTATTAAGATAATTAGTTTACCTAGCAAGAAAATGTGAAAAGTCAAAATTTTGTGTACTAACACCAACGTTTGAGCACGCATTATTGAATAAAAGTATGGGAAATTTAGGTATGCTACAGAAGTTTGGAGAAGTTAATACTTTAATCTAATTAATGGTAAGATAAATTGATGGAAATTATTTATATTGATTTTTGCGCGTATATGACATCAAGAGAGATTAGGATCATATCGTATGTTGTTTAACTTATTTTAGATACTATATGAGTGCTAAAACAATACTAATTAATTATTATAAGACATTTCCACTTGTTAATGAACCCCCAAAATTAGTTAGCCCGACGAATAAACTAGCCATTACTAATCAACAAATAAAAATTTGTTACTAATGAGTTAGATTTTACTATTTATTTACGTGCATTAGTAATGAGTTTTTTACCTAATAAATTAAAAATTAATGTTATATTTGCCTATTGACAATAAATTACCATAGAATATTACTACTCTCTAGTCGAATTGGTAATGAGTTGTTTCCAGGCGTGTTATGTATCGCTCACCCTTCTCATGCATGAAACTATTTTTTTAGGAGACAATTGAGTGCGTGCATTTCTCCATGTCCTCTCCTTGGAGGGGGCACAGTATGATATGTCCGTTATTCTCCTCCCTCCGACCCCGACTTGTGTGGAAAACTAAATTGTTGACTATGATTATGACTATAATCTGAATTGATGATATGTAATTTATAATTTAGCAATGTGAAAACTAAAACCGGATTAAGTTGTAAATATTATTAGCATGGAGCTCTCAGAATCATTGTAGAAGGCCAAAAGCCCTTACAAGGCTTTGTACCCATTTTAGATTATTGTGACAAATTTCCATCTTCAATAAGCAATGTTGAAGCTTGTTGCAATGATGAGGCCACACAACACACATTCAAATCCCACAAATCCTGTTCAAGAAAATAAACGCTAGCTCGGACCTTCCTATGCTATATATGATTCAAATTATTTAATTAAAAACTCTACTAATTATATAATATTAATTTATGTAACATATAACACTTAGAAAATGACAACTAATTAAGTTAGTTTAATAATATTTCCATAATATTGAACGTTCAGCTCACTCTATAATGCATCTTAAATTGGCGAGTTGTAATCATATTTGTGAGATTTTTTAATGATAAATGGGGGTAACAAAGATTGCTTCTTGTACCAAAATAACATACTCAATAAGAGTACAAGACTGAACCAGCAATTATTATAGCTGATAAGATAAGTAATAACATTTCCTACAATCATTTTATGTACACAAATATAAGGCAGCAGAGTTAACCATAACTAGTAACATCATCTAAGACCATACATAATAATATAATTAGTAGTACAAAATAATTATAACTAGTTATTACATATATAATCTTATAGTAGCAAGAATACATAAAATGCGCAAGATCAGATCAGCATTCTTTAATTTCAATATAGGTTGGGCTATTCAATTCTAACAATCAACACAACCACTAAATTGAGGCCTTGGAGTGTGGCGATTGTTAGCTCCGGAACCAGGGTAGTCTTGCACTTCTATTTCTCTCATCTTTCTTTCCATGATTTCCCCTTCATCATGCATTAATGCTTCTATACCACCCTGTTTCATTTTACACCATAAATATTGATGAATTAATCTCATAGATTATATAACATATCTTAAACACGAAAGGTCACCTGTTCAAATCTATTCACACTGGAATATTTAGTATTAAGTACGCAAAAGAATTTGACTTTATCATCAGATTAAGTTTATTTGTTAAGTTGACTCCTTACGTGAGAGAGCCCAAATACATTTATTAAGAAAAAAAAAAAACAACTTAAAAAAACACAAACCTTGTAGAAGCTCATTGAAGCTTTGACATTTGCAAGATTGTCATGCATTAGACGCTTGGCTCCTACAAAATTTTGAAAGATACATATATTGAAAATCATCAATATTTTATACTAGTAACAAACACAAAAAGAGATATTGTTGTGAGATACCGTTTTTCAGCGAGAAGACCTTAAAATAATAATTCTAGATTACTAATAACTTTTATTTATTGGGCTATTTAATCCATGTATAAACCGTCTCTCAGCGAGACAACCTTAAAACAAGAATTCTATATACTAATATTTAAGTATATTGAGCTATTTAACCTATAAGGTGTATCTCACGGTGAGACCGTCTCATTCGTAGAAGAATATGCGTACATTCAAAAGATAAACAAAAGAGAATGAAGGAAGTTACTTGTAGAAGGGACGGCATTCGCCTTAATGATGCTAGAAAATCCAAGAACAATGACTAGCACGACAAGAAAAGATTTGGGTAATGCCATCTTATGAGAAGATATATTGCTCTTGGCTTTGTAATTTCCTCAACTTTGTGATCTTTTAAATCAAAATGTTGCAATTTATATACATTATTTTGATGGGTTGGCAAGGAAGATTGTTTGTGAGATTTGGGTATGTAATCAATGGATATACACAAAGTCAATATATGTATATATAAAGTAGTGACTGTGAACACAGATACAGAAAAAGGATTGTCTTAAAAAAATTAAGCATTAATAAAAAGCTAATTTTATAGAGTTGATCTTTTGCCAAATCTAACTTTTTATCGCAGTGTCTTTCTGCCGTATTGTGAGCACTAAAAAGGTCAAAGATGAGAGAGTACCATTAACTTAACTAATATAGAGTGAAAAATATAATTTAGTAAAAATAACATGTTAAATTAGACTGAACTTATTGTAAATATCAGTATATTTTAATCAGAAAAACACGATGTGTACACATTTTATATGCCAAGAATATTACCACCCAAAATCATATGGCAATAGAAAGAAACACTCCAATAACCTATAAAGTGTGCACACCATTTTTAATTAATCGATACGGGATAAACAATCTGATAAGTGCAATTATTTGCACTTATTTATATCATTTTATACTCTTTAATGATGGTCGTTGCTAGTAATTTCGTGCGTATTTTAAAGATTTATGCTATATTACTCATTTTGGTTATTCATGTTGATTTTGAGTGGTTTTGATTGTTTTAAATATAATTCTTATGATTTTAATGATGACAGAGTTTACTAAGGGTAATTTAGCTCGGTTGAAGATGTTCTACAAAGAAAATGAGCAAAAGGGCAGAAGAGTGTTTATAATGCAAAATTTTAAGGTGAAATTTGATACATATCTACTCTTTTGGTCATAACTTTTGATAAGAAGATCGTATTAATGCAAAGTTTACGGCTTTGGAAATTAGACTTCAAGATCTTTTCAACGGTATATTATATGTCCAATTTCAACAATTGAGCAAGAAATGGCGACCGTTTGAAGTTGTCGCGATTTTCCAGCACAAAATGCCGACTAAGCTTTCATGTTTTTTTGGTGCAGTCGACTCGGCTTTGAGTCTCTGTTTTGTTGCACGGGATTTTCATCCCTTTAATCTATGAATTAGCTTTTAGGGTTAAGTCTTTATAAGTATAAATAGGCCTAAAAAACTGATTAGGGCTTCCTCTCTTCTCTTCTTCCATCTCTTAGACTCTATTTTACTCTTTTCCATTAGTTTACTCTTAAATTCATCCTTTAATTTAGTTTTTCATTAAGTCTACCATTAATCTTCCTTTGAGCATTGTAAGTTTTCTTTAGCATTTAATTTTCCTTGTCTTTAATTTCCTTGTATTAGTATTAAATCTTCCTTTAGTAAACTTTAATTGTCATTATTAATTATCTTTTAATAAAAACTAGTTTTGTTCTTCATTTATTGTTCTTTGAATTAATTGTCGTCTTATTTTGTATTCAATTATTGCTTCTCTTGAATTTGTCATTATTATCATATTCATCCATGTCTAGTATCATCATAAGGTTTGTGTTTATTGCTTTCACCATGATTAGTGAGTAGATCCATTTTCTAGGGTTAGGGTTTAAACCTAAAAGTTAAGTATGATTTAATGATTTAAAGTGTCTATGAAATTAGGATTAAAGTGTTTAAATTGCGCAAACAACCCTAAATTAAATATGCTTTGTCGGACTAGTCAATAGAACTAGCGTGTGAGATTAGGATCGACTTTGCTTTAGAGTAAATTTTAGTTAAATTCTTATTAATTCGTTCAATAAAACTAGTGTGTGAGAATTGAATTAGTAGGGTCTAAATCTAATAGTTAATCAACAGAGCGAAAGTTTGAGATTAACAATTTATGTTTAACCACATAATTAATACGACATTTTCATAGACACTAATGAGAGTTTGATCGTACAAGACTTTAGGGGATTCCCGACACCCTAGATTTCTTCATCATATAGTTTAAACCCATATCTTATCGCATTTTTAGTTTATTAGTCAAAAATCAATCAAACATATTTTTCCTCTTCAAGCAACATAATTAGTAGAAATTAGCAAGTTTCTTATCCTAATTTTCTTGTATTTAACCCGCAACTACACTTACACCGTATGCTTGCTGTTAAATAAAATTTTCACATTACAATCCCAACATAACAATTAAGAAATACTCCATATATAATATTTTATTATACATCAAATCTATACAATTTTTTTATAAAGGAGGGTTGTGTTAAAAAATATCATGCCTAGAGGCTAAAGTTGGTGATCCAACCAAAATGAAAAAGGTTGTGGAGGCTGACAAGAGCATTATGATGAATGTTAGAGCAACTTGCCCACACCACCCGCCCTTAATTTCTCTCCAAGTCACTATTGGGAATCATTTTATTTTGTCTCTTAGTGTATAGCCTAAGGTTAAATAATCTTGTGTTGAAATTTGGTGCCTTGGGTCGTAGTGAGGTTTTAATAATGTACATAGTGATGAACTTAGAAATTTATCTATGGGATCCTAAAATTGACTATAATTGGTGATGAGGTTCAAGTTTATCAATCAATCTCAAATGAAACAAGATCAATGGCAAGACCCTTGGTGGACAATTCACAAAATTAGAGATTAGAAATTTAAGCAAAGAAATGTAAATCTAAGACAGTACCAAGACGTTATCGAGGTTCACTTAACATGTGTCACGTCTTCACTAGGCCTGATGTGTTTATTAATTGATGAAAACAAAGCTCTTGAAGAATTTCAATGGAGGAAATGGAGGATTTAAGAATTGAACAATACAACTTAGTGTTTTGATTTAGAAGGTTAGGATTACAATTGAGAGAGAACTACTTATAATAGAATTTAGACAATTGTGTTCTGGGGTACTTACAGATCATACCCTAATACGCGTACTATGGGCTACAAACACAAAACAAAGCAACATAAAAACATGCAAAATGTCTGAATAGGCTAAGTCGAGTCAACTTTTATAGGACATAAAGCTGACTCAACATTCTTCTTTAAACACGAATTGTAACCAATCAAGTTGACTCGGCTTTGAAGAGTCCACAAACAAAGATTACTCGTCTATATTCTCTATATATTTAAAGCCTCAACAAAATCGATTTGGGCTACATTAGACAATACTAGATTCCCAAATTTGGACTACATCGATTTTATATGCAATTCTGAGAATTTGGGCCAACCTAATGAAGGCATACAACTAACAAAATTGATTTGTTAGAGTTGGGCTGGGCATGGGCCTTGGCCTCGTAGTATGGCCAATTTTCTTTTCAAGGATTGGTTTTCTATTTGATCCAACACTAATTCTTAAATGAGACGGTGAGACCATCTCTATTAGCCTGACCCAATATATACTTTTTGTTTTAAAGTGATCATTTATAACGTTAAAATGATCACTTATAATCTTAAAATATTAACTTTCTATAATCTTAGAGTAATTACTTATAACCTTAAAACGATCACTTACGATCATAAAATAAGTAATTAAAGAAGTGGGCTAATTATATGGGCCCTTCTTATAGTGAAACAGTCTCATATAAGACGAGCTATTGATCCTTACGGTCCCCCACCTCTATGCCCTATCCCCTAGGGCTATACTATAATGTTTTACTCCCTTATTATTTACACAAATTCTTGTATGAGATGATCTCACCATGAGATGTGTCCTATACTTGAATTAGATAACATAATAATTAAAACTTTTGACATAAAGGGCCTTTTGTTGGACCCATCTCACGGTGAGACAATCTCATACAAGAGGGACTGATTTATTTAATAGCAAATTTTTTATGGACTATTTTATGATAGAGATAAATTGTTTTAATATTTAAAGTGTTAAGATTTAGTTTGATTAAGAATTATCTTATGGTAAGATTGTTTTAAATGAAAATTTGTAAATATTTAGTGCTTTGATTTTTCTTGTTGTATCTTTTTTTATTTTTCTTTTTATTTTAAGGAGCATATTTGTAGGATTATGTCTACATAAAAAATTTCTTAGTTCAGTATTACTTGATCTAATCCGAGTTGAATTGTTGGATTCTATTTCTTTCCCACTCTTATGAGTGACACTGGGAAGATATCTTTCTCAATTGTTAAATACGTTAAACCAACAAAACCAAAGCGATAAATTTAAAAGTAAAATGTGTACATGATAAAATATGATTAACTTCATGACTAGTATGTATTATTGAACAAAGTGACATGAACATAAATTTTGCTACCCAGATCATATTGATTAATTAATAGTCGAGTTGATTCAAAATACATATAATCATATAAATGTGAGTATTCAACTGATTATATACTAATATTTTAGATTCCGTTGTTAGTGATAAAGTTTCAATTTTTTAGTAAAAGAAAAATTATGTGATGTATACACCAAATAAAACAGTGCTGGATTCATGAGATATTGACCTTAAAAGCAATTAAAAAACATGTCAAGATCAATTTTTGGCTTCCTGTACCAACAAAACAAGCTTCAAAGTGAGGCCCTTTTATCACACGCGGCCATATCTTCTCATAATTTTCAATAAAAAATAATGAACCAACTTCAATTATGAAGGGATCTTTTACTATGCTCATGTGTTCTTTAGTGAGTGTTATGAGGTGTTTGATAAATTATTGTTGATTGTTAATTATTGAGTTTTTACTTTTAGTTAGTTGGATAAATTAGTTTTTTTAAAGATATATTTAGAAAAATAAGATGTTGGGTGTTGTTTGTTTCTAAGAGAAAAAGTAGGTCAATAAACAGAGTGTCGATGTAAAAAGTAAAATGTGTATACAGGGTACGATAATGTGTACTTTTGTATTAGCAAGTCAGTTTTATTGACTTTTTTGTTGGCTTTTAAGCTAGCTAGTTTGATAAGTCAGTTTTTTATAGATATATTTAGTAAAATAAGATGTTGGTTATTGACTGTTTATTAGAAAAAAAGTGGACTAACGAATAAAGAGTCAATCAAACTAGTCTTTTTAGTTTAGCTTAAAAAGAAACTGGATGAAAAGTATATATATTTTTTTGACTTTTTAATTCAGCCTCAATTAAGTTGAATTACTGAAAATTTAATATTGGCCTTAAAATCGAAGTTAACATATTGCAATACAATGAACTAAAAATTATCAGAATCATGTAGACTTCATCTAATTTAAAAGAGTGGCCAAGTCAAAACATAAGGTGATAATAGCCTAAAAAATCAACCAATAGTATTCAAAAAGTCAGAATCATAAGAGTTCATTATAACTATTATCATAAAAAGAATTTGAAAATTAAGAGAATATACGTGATTGATCCTAACTCCCCTAGCTCTGCTTGATCTCAGGCGACTCGAACTCAACGCAAATCAGAAACGTGATCAATCGTAACTCTCCTAGCTCCACCCCTGATATTATTATTAGGTGACTCCAACTTAACTCAATTGATCGGTTTACTTAGTTTACATACTTTAACATGCCCCCTCACACGAGAGCCCTATGAGCTTAAAGTGTGGATGCGATAACGCCCTCCTTATATCCGGCGCCGAATATTCCACTTTAAATAAAAGGTGGTTGAGATTTAAACCCGTAACCTTTTGTCATGTTGGCTTCTGATACCATGTCAAGGAACCATCTCAACCAAAAATTTAAGCCAATGATTATGACCCAAAATATGTTAAGAGTACTCTAACATTAATGATATTTAATTTAAGTTAATTATTTTTGAGCCACGATTATGGTGACACTTTGTCAATATTGCTGATTACTGTCCAATTTTATTTTTACTGTAATTTTCAGAGGGACACTTGTCAAAATACAGTGACATCTTCATGTCACTACTTTGTTGCTTGGTTTGATTTTAAACACTTGGATTCATTGTTGACACGTGGCCATTGATGGACGAATAAGACCACTTAGATTGGATCTTTTTGGTCGTTGTATCTCATTCTATATTACTACTAGTCTTTTTTAAATAAAATAATAATAAAATAATAAAAGAAAAAAAATAATGGGCCTTTTTTACTGTTGGAAACAGAATTTGGTTGGCAGCTTAGGTGGCAAAATTATTTTTTTAAGTAAAGTTTAGCAGTAATTTTATAGCTATTTTATGTGAAGCTATCTCTTAAAAAAATTATTTTTTCTTTAATTTGTATTAATTAGGCTATTTAGATCATATGTTTAATATGTCTTTCGAAAAAAACATCTCTCCCTATAATTTGTGTAATTTTTATTGATCTATAAAATTCCAATTGTACAAACTACTTTTTTATTGCACCATAAAAAATCATAAAGCAAAACTTAAATTTGTGATATTATTTGAAAAAAATACAAGAGGAAAATATTGCAAAAACCAACCCCAACCCTTTCTTCCAAATTATTGTAATTACCAATGATTATGAGTTGAATTTATCTCGAGTAAGATTTATATTCATAATAGCAAAACTTAAAATTTGGTTTACTTTACTCAAACTTAAATTCGATTATAAATAGAATAGAATATAATCTACAAACTTAGGCCGTATTTTGTATTAGATTTTAGCTCCTAGCTTTAGTTTAGAGAATTAACTTATATAACCTTTAATTTATGAAAATAGCTATGAAAATTATTATCTGTTGACTAATACTTTTAAATTATTGTCTATTGGTGATATTACATGCTCTATTTTAGCCCATTGGGGCGTCTGGGTGTTCATGTATACCTTGTTGTTTCTAAAGGTAGGCAAGGAGTGCCGCCGTTTAGGGCCCAACATTTATAGAGGGCCTAATTTCAGTGTAATTCGTGAGTTTACAGTAAAAATTTTTAGGAAGAATCATGTTTGAGAGAGGAGGAAGAATATGAATCTTGAAAAAAATAATTTATTTAAATATATAGAGACTCGTCATTATTACTTTTCAAGTACTTATTAAAGATCAAAATCGATCTCGTACAAGAAAGACCTATATCTATTATTTTGCTTAGGGCCTACAAACTATCAGGAACAGCATAGGTACTTGTGTGTGTATGAGTATACTGATGCTTAAGGCTAAATGTATGTGTAGCGTTGAATTTTGTTTTTTGATTGAAGGTGTTTTTGGGCTTAGATTAAGCGAACTCAAGTTAAGGTGGAGATGGAAATTTGTTGAAATTGGTGATTTGAGTCACCTAACTTGGATTACTAGCTTTTAGCAAGTATTAAGCATAGAGTATTATTGTATGGAGATTGGTGAATTTGTGAATGATGCCCAAGCTACCATGTTTGGTTGTTCGCAATCTTGGGTTGGAGTGTAAACTCAGGCATGGAGTGTACAAACTCAAAGAACGTAGAAGTTGGTTAGGTTGATGTCCTCGAGCAAGCCATAAGGATGCTCAAAGAGCTTGTTGCTCGAAGGTTCGTAGCTCACCTTTACAAAAACACTCGAACGAGTAGTCTCTTTTAAATCTGTTTGTCTGTTTTATTTTAAACTCTTTTATTGTATGTATACACTGGCATATGTAGCATTGTACATTAAGCCAAAACACTTTTTTGAGCTTCATTTAGCTTAATGATTTGCTTTAGACACTGTCTTTTTATTCTCTTCCATACTCTAGTGTAATTTTCATTGAAATAGCTTCATGTTTATATGGGAGCTTTAATGTCTAGAGGCACTAACACCAAGGAAAGCCAAATTCAATGCACGACCGAGGCTATATACACGCTCAAATATTCATTCATATTTATAAGAATGAGCAATAATTCACTGGTTGGGGTTAGCTCTAGGTTCAACTCTTACTCGACCCCTAAGTTTAAGTTTGGATTCAAATCTATATCCTAATTTAAAGGTTTATATATCCAGATCTTTAAGGTATGAGTCAAGTTTAGACCAGAACCTAAATTCTTATAAAAAAATTTTAAATCAAGTATCTAAAATTTAGACCTTAATCTACATCCTTAAGACTCGGAGTCAAATCTAGGCACAAATTCAACCCTTAGAGTCTAAAAAAATTAAACTTTTATCTTTAAAATAGGGTATGGTCTGGAACACTTTCCCATCCCTATTCATATACTTCTTTCTTTTCATTATACTTCCTACATATGATTTTTAACGCAATCTAATGCGTTATTTGATCATTTATATATTACATTATGCATAACTGAAATTATAAAAATTTAATATTATGAAAACATGCGAATAAACGATTCAAATAATATCTCATTTGACTATATTTTTTCTTATACATTAATTATAATATATATAATAAATTTGTATAATAAATAATGTCAATTATCGTAATGTTTTGAGTCTTTCAAAATTTATGAAGTATAATATATATAGACACATTCATATACATATAGCCGTCGTTGACATTGGGTGAATTTACATGCAAAGCTAACAGCCTTCTCCCTTTCTCCTAAGAGCATCCTTATTGATGTTCTAATTTTAGATATTATGACCAAATTAGGGGTAAAATGCTTTTAGTGGTGATTTAATATGAGGTTGGTTGTGGAAAAGATTGGCAAAAATAGTCATCATATGACACATGTCCAGCGGTGATTGGCCAAGAAATGAAGCAATTTTGCCGCCTGACACACAGTTGCCCTACCTTTTTATGTGGTGCGTTTTCATTGGATGAAAAAAATTAACCCTATGTTAATTTAAAGGGCTATTTTCTTAATTAATTAGATTTAAAAAAAAAATTATACTAATGTTTATATTTTTTCGAGATCTATAAAATGAGACCAATTTTGATACATAATTTCAAATTATATTAAGTTTGTTCATAAAAATTTTATTATTTTTTAATTTGTGTATTTATTTTCTATGTGCGCATTGTAATTTTTATTTGAATTTAATGAATTTTGGTAATTATTATTGATGTCTACAAATTTATATATATTTAATTAAATAAAAAATTATGTTAATTAAATTTGTACATGAAAATTAGGAAAAAATAAAGATAAATATTAGATAAATTAAGAGAAAGAGAATATAGTAGAGTAGATAAAAAGTAAGAGGTTTTAAAAAAAAAGATAAAAAGTAAGAGAGTTAAGATGATGATCTTTTAAAAGAGATCATTGTTAATAAAATTAAGTTGAAAGATAAACTTTTAGAAGAGCAAAAAATTATAAAATAATATGATGACTTTTTTTGGGTCACCATTAAAAATGCTCTAACATGCTGCAACCAAACCAATACAAGGTGACACATAGTTTATTTTATTGAATTAGAGTACATTTTTTTAGCTTAAAATATCCCTTGTAAAGAAAAAAAAAAGTATTATTGATATTGAAAAAGTCACTCAAAATGTCTCATTTTTATTTTGGATGTTACCTTTACTAATTTATTTTTACTAAACTTAGCTTTTTGACACCTTTACACCTATTAATCCCACTTTACCTCCATAAAAATTTAAAAATATTATACTTTTTTCTTTCACATTTGATCCCATTTGACCACCTAAAAAATGGTGAAAAGTCAAATAAGATATATTGGATATATAGGAAGTAGTATTACTAAATATAGGGTATCTTGTGTCATGTGCTATGTTATACTTTATCTTTATATAAATATATATTTTGATACTTCATCTAAATTAATTAGCTAACTTCCTACTACCCCAACTATTGACTACGTACCATGTTTACCATGTCTTTACTTCAAAAATACGACTAGCCTTCCAAACAATTCAAAAAGCTTGGTTTACTTTGTGGAAATAATTGGTGGGTGGAGGAGAGTATGAATATATTTTATATTTTTTAATATTGTGTAACAAATTTAGAAATACTCAACTTTTACCCAATTTTTATGTACTAATTTAATCCTCAATATTTCAAATTATATATAATAAAAAATCATAAAAATTGGATGTTAATAATCTTTCAATTGAGAATCAAACGAGATTCCACTTGACTATAATTTAACCTATAAATTAAATACTAATCACAAACTAAGGATAATGAATAAATAGTGCAATATTTCTAATGTTGTGAGTAATTCGAAACGAAAAAAGTATACAGCAGTTTGCTAGAACTATTTGATTTTTAAGGTTTACCTGAATATCCTTTAAAAGCTATGATTAATTTTTTAAAGAGGCTATGATACAAAATTCAAATAGATTTACGATAATTACAATTTTGCTACTTTAAATGTATTAATTACAATGGAACTGAAAATAAGTCGTTGAATAAATTTGAGTAAAATGACAAATTTACGATTTATTAAACCAAAAGATAAACTAGAAGAATGACATCTTAATTATTTTATATATTTGATATACTATACTTCTATATTTCAGTTTAATATACAATTTTTCTTTATTTTTATGTGCTAAAATTTTTAAGTTAGTCTAATAATTCAAAACTTTTATTTTTAAATTTATGACAAAAATTCAAATTTCACCACCGATAAAAAAACAAAAAGTCTCTAGCTTGACTAAAAGATCCTCAAAATCTCATGCCTATATACGAAAAATCTAATAGAATTAAACATGCTAGTATTAATCTTGATCGATTAAAATAAATAAAATATATAATTTAAAAAAATTAAATGTACCAAAAAGGTCAACTTGATTTTGATGGGGCCAATAAGGCGGTGCCACATCACCCTCAAGGGACAAAAAATTAATGCTACAACAAAAGATTTTAAAGAATTGATTATAAAACTATTTTCAATAAAATAATCAAAAGTTAGGAAAAGAAAAAAAGGAAAAATATGTGGCTCAGAAATAAACGTAGAAGCTGACATGGCATCCAATTTGATTTTAAACGGATCAAAACCCCAAACCCTGAGAATGCCAAGTTGCAGCATCTTTTCCTTCTTTCTTTTTTCTCTTTCTCTCTCTAAATCCTCTCTTCATAGTCATACTACACATCCATTACTTACTTTAAGAGAGGAATAAGGGTCTGTTTCTTTTTTTTTTTTTTTTTTGGGTAAAAAAAATGATGGATCCAGCATTTAAATTGTTTGGGAAGACTATACCAGTTGCTGGTGATAATGATGATGAATCTCCTTGCTGTGATTCTGATGATGGGTCTAATTCTGATCAACAAGATGTTGATGATAATAAGGCATGGAATTTTTTTGGATTTTTTCATGAATTAATCTGAGAAATTTTTACTACCCATGTTCTAGAACTGAGATTTGATTGGTGGGTTTATTTTATTTTTTTTGATTAATTATTTTTTTAATAAAAAAATGGTTTTGATTTCTGTTGTTTGACTTATTAGTAAATTCTATTCATCAAGAATTTTGTTTCTTATATTATTTTTAGGAAATTTGATTTTTACAGGGTAATTGGAGTTTAGAAAATTAATTTTTAATCATCAATAGAATTAATTGTATGTCTAGTTTGAATTTGTCTATTTATAGGAGTTTTTCCATATTTTTTCCCACCTTTTACTGAAAAAGGGGAAAATTTTGATTTTATTTTTCAACATATGAATATTTTTTTCCATTTAGATTATTACTCATATTATAAATTTTGTAATCAAAAAATCATTTGTTCTTAGAAAAACTGTTATTTTTCTGCTTTCATAATTGTATAATTTTTTTTTCATTTTTTGGTTGATTGGAGGATGTTTACTCTGTATTAAAAATTGAATTTATGCTTGATTTCCAGAATGTTCTTTATGTTGAAAGCATAATTACTTGTTTTATGATTGTTTTTTTAGTCCACTTATTAAAGGTTCTTCAATGTGAAAAAGCTGAATTTTTTAATTAATTATTTCGTTAAAGAAAACTTGAATCTTTTGACATTGTCAATTTGTCCTTAATTTTTACTTTTCCACAGAACATATCCTCCCACCTATCTAATTTTTTTTTTTTTTTTTTTTCTCGAGAATTCTCAAGTCCTTAATTACATTAAGACCTACATTAAGTAAAAAAATATGAATAATAAAAGCTTACCTCAATTCCAGTTAAATCAATTTCATATCCAAAGTTCTCATGATTTATTTTCACCCATTTGATTTTATACAATTGATTTATAAGATTGCAGATGATTTTTATTGTCAAGAGTTAATCGGAAACTAACCTCTTTGTTATCACCAACAAAGACAGGTTGTATAATCTGACTCCCTAAACTCTGCTTAGGTGAGAGTCGCTTAGAAGTTGATTTTATATAGTTTTAGTTGGAATTCTGTTGAGGGAATCTTTAGTCGCGCTCTCCTTTATGGGTATGAGTTGTCGCCTTCCTTCCCTCCTCAAACCCTGATCATAGTTTTCTTTGGGCGGCATACATTGGATATGATATGATGATGTGTTGGAATTTTATACTAAAAAGAAGGATTGACAGGAAGAACTTCCTGATTTTCGGGAATCAGCAGAAGAAACAATGGAGATTGATCAACCTTCTGATGAAGACTCCACAGATCCACCAACAGTGTCTAAAACTGATGACACCAAACAAGCACCTGATTCTGAGAAGGATTCTGAAGAAAAGGAATCAAATGATCAGAAAAATTCACATCAAAAAACACTTAAGAAACCAGACAAAATACTCCCATGTCCTAGATGCAATAGCATGGATACTAAATTCTGCTATTACAATAACTACAACATCAACCAACCGCGGCATTTCTGTAAGAGCTGCCAGAGGTACTGGACTGCAGGTGGTACTATGAGGAATGTTCCGGTAGGTGCAGGAAGGCGAAAGAACAAGAGTTCTGCATCCCGATACTGTCATATTACTGTGTCCGAGGCACTGCAAGCAGCTCGTCTTGATGTTCCTAATGGTGTTCATCACCCGGGTTTGAAAACCAATGGCACGGTTCTGACTTTTGGACCCGATAACTCCTTTTGTGAATTGATTTCCCCTGTGCTGAATGTTGGTGATAAGAAAGTTTTGAATGGCAGAAATGGGTACCAAAATATTGATCAGGTTGATGATAGATCGAGTGGATCGACTGTTACCACGACCTCAGTAGACGATAAGGCAAAAGCCGGAGTACAAGGGCAAATTAAGCATAACATGAATGGGTTTAGTAATCAAATGCCCTGTTTTCAATGGCCTTATATGTGGAACCCTGCAGTTCCTTTACCCCCATTTTGCCCTTCAGCATATCCTGCTATGCCTTTTTACCCTCCTCCTCCTCCTCCTCCATATTGGAATGGCGCAATTCCATGGAACTATCCTTGGGTGCCTCCGGTCTCTCCTAATCCAAAAAGCCCGGTATCCAATCCAAACTCCCCGACTCTTGGGAAGCATACGAGGGATGGTGAAATGCTTAACCAAAGCGAGAATGAAAGGAGTTCGGGTACTCCAACTGTTCTAGTACCAAAGACATTGAGGATTGATGACCCAGATGAGGCTGCCAAGAGTTCTATATGGACTACACTTGGAATCAAGAAGGGTGATTCTTTAAGCAAAGGAGGTTTCTACAATAGCTTATCATCCAAAAAGGGTGAGGAGAAAGTCCATCAAATGGATGCTCCTCCTTCATTGAAGGCTAACCCTGCGGCTTTATGTAGGTCTATGAACTTTCAAGAAAGTGCCTAAAACATGTATTTGGCACATAATCAAGTATGATATAGTGGCTCGGAAAATTTGCGTACGAGCCTATATAGATAAATTAGTACTCCTTCTGACCCTTAATTTGCTACACTACACCATAAACTACACCATAAAGATCTGACTCGATCTGCATAATGTAGCAAATTCAAAGCGACAAACCGACAGAGGAGGTGTCATTAACTAGGGATGAGGAAGCATGAAGATATTTTCTTTTTAGGGTAGGGAAGGAGCAGAATGTATTTTATGCAGAGTGTATTTTATTACCCCTTTTTTGCCTTATCTTTTTTGTTTAAGATTTTCTTGTTTGTTGATCTTGTACATAACCTTTTTTGGAAGTGTTTTGAGGTATAAATAGTGATGGAGTGGCAGATAATTAGCTAGACTTAGCCCCCTTGTGACATATTCAATCTAATAATGGAAAATGCCTTCTCTTTTACTCTGTTTTTCCTTTTCAGGTTTATCTAAGTCCCACATCAAGACATTTACATTCTGAACATGATCTGTTGTGTCTTTTTTTACCTTAATTATGTCAGATACACACTTTTATGGTTCAGAGAAAAAAAACACAATAATTCACAGACCCAGAATGTCATAATATGTGGTGCTAAGAATAGGAATGAATAGGATATAACAAATGTAGTAGTAGTAGTTATTACTACTTGGTCATTGTGATTTTGCCCCAACTTAAAATGACAAAGAGATTAAGCAATTATGTTCGGTGGATAAAATTATTATGACGGTCTTCGCAAGTGGGAAAAATTGAGAGGGATAAAATGACTAAATTAGATCTT
Source organism: Amaranthus tricolor (assembly GCF_026212465.1). NCBI lineage: Eukaryota > Viridiplantae > Streptophyta > Magnoliopsida > Caryophyllales > Amaranthaceae > Amaranthus > Amaranthus tricolor. Next base: position 4,523,277 of record NC_080059.1, read on the forward strand.
TTTACTAATCAGGGCTTTGTTGATGGAAGAAAATCATATACTTCTAAGATGGTTGAAAACTAAAAAATTTGACAAGGCACATTCAGCAGTATAGAGGAATATTTGGTAAATAACTTTTTAGTTAGTTTTTGGTTTATAGTTGATCAAAGTGAAACAAATATTTGTAAACGACTTTTAAGACAATAGAAAAGTTGATTGTTAAAACAATGTCAAAAACTAATAAGAACATTTTGTTGGCTGTAATTCATTTTTTTTGTGATAAATAATTCATTATCAATAATTATTTCTTTGATAATCGATTTACACAATTAGCTTAATTTTTAGCTAATTAATTATCTAATATTTTTAGCTAGTTAAATTAGCTTGCAACTCTTGTTGCACTTCCAACTATCAATTGTCAAATAGTCTCATGTGATCCAAAGAAGATAATGTAAAAAAAATAATGAAAATCTAAGAGATACAGGCAGCCAATAAGGATAGCAGGACGTACTTGAGGACTGTGAGTGACAGTTGTGAGAAAGAGGTTGAACACTCTGTCCATTACTGCCAAATCCAATGGGGATGTTAACTGCAAAGAAACTTTTTGCAGGTTTTTGATGGCTAAATGACAAACTTATGGTCCTACATTCTTGTAGTATTAACCAAACTACTCTCTTATCTGATTTCCGAATTCAGATTAAGTATAGAAACCAAGCCTATTCCACAAAAATTCATGTAAAAGTTTTTTTGAGTTAAAGTATTTAAGCTCAATGGAACAAAAGGAGTATTAATGTATTACATAGGATTTAAATATGCTTTTTTTATCTTTTAAATTTATACAAATTCAAAGAAACAAAGAAGTATGCTATAAAGATGGGTATTAGTATAGCTTAGTAATGGCCTTGCTTGACATAAATCTTGTTGATACACGACATAAGACATAAATCTGTGGGACACGAATATGTCAGAAAATAAAATTTTTGATATTTCGTACAACATGAGATATAAAGTTTTTGGCCGCATGTCGTGCTTAAGCGGACTAGAAGTAGGTACAGGTCATGTCATGCCATGTCGTACATATGAGAGGTTCTCAAAGGACTATTAAATTATACTAGCTCATTGCAATTCACAAAGGCTATGATAGAAAGATCAAAAATTAAAATTAAAATACATAAAAAAAATTTTAAAAAAAAAATCTTAAACAATATACATCCTTTATGGGTTGATATACAAATTCCAAATAAGAAAATAAGATTATTATAGAACCAATAGATTCATAATGAATATGCGAAGCAAAGGACTAGAAAAAAAAGTGAGGCAATAACATAATACGCTGAAATAATAGTGGGTTGAGAAGGTGTACTGAATTATGTGACCCTGCTTGCTCATCAACTACAAAACACTCTGATATTTTGTGTAATACAAAACAAATACAGGCCACAAATTTTGCTTCTAAAATATTGTGTGTGGGTCCCAACCACATTACTTGTTCAATTAAATGCTTTCCCTTTTCTTTTCCTTTCTTTCCCTTTCTTCTTTTTCTCTTTCCTTTTTCTTAATCTTTTTATTCAAGAAATGTGCCCTTTCTCTATCATGGATAATATACAAATGTCCACTCACCTCTTTTATTATTTTTTTTTTTGGTAGAGTTTGTTTGTCTATAATTTGTAATTTTACTTGAATTAATGTACTTGATATTTTTAATTATTTATAAATAAAAAAAGTTGATTTATTGAAATTATATATTTAGATGAATATTTAACTATATTCTATACTAAAAAAGTCTAAAATTAAACTTGTAAATATAACTGAAAAGAAATGGAGGAAGAAGAGTATATATTTTAAGCTTGTGGAAGAAGGTTAAAGAAACTTCTACATGAAATATCTCCTTTAAGATAAATGGTAACTATGATTTTTTATTTTTTTTTTCTTATAAAATGTACCGTTTTTTCTTTTTTTTTTATTTCTCTTTGTTTGATTTTATTTTCCTTAAATCTATCAACAAAAATTATCATCATTTTTGCATAATTTGTAAAATTTGAAGTTGTTAATTAGCAAAAATTTCTAGGCCAATAAATCAATAATAACATGCTTATATAAAATACTTAAAAAAAAAAGCTCATTATCGATCAGAAGTCTCTGATTTGTAATAGTGACCAATTAGTGACTAACACGATGGTAGTTGGTAAATAGTAATACCGATCCATTAATGACCAAAATAAATTTTCAGATTGTTTTATATAGTTTAGGTGCTAAATATATCAACAAAAAGTATCTATATTAGAGTGTGCTTTTTTTTGTGATAGAGTGCGTTGGATGTTGAATATGTAGAAAGTGTTTTATTACATAAGATTTTTAGAATTAAGAATCTCAAGTTTTCATTAATCAATACTTGAAATAAAAAACTTTCTAAGTATTTGTGCATATTACTTTTTCTTTAATATAATTAATGTCGAAAATTGTAACATAATTATAACTTTAAAAATTATTATATATTTTTGCTTTGCCTCTTAATAAGAAATTGATTACAAAAGATATATGGCCAGAAGTGCGATGGACATGGGCGAAGGTAGTCACCCAATCCTCTCGATCAGAACACGCATTACTATTGTATTTTGAAATCTGCCACCCTTAATTTAAAAACTGTTTTCAGGATTGGTTTATATCACAAAATTAAATAAAGTTATATTTTCTCTGGTTTTTAATAGATTTGTTTGTTTTTCATGCTATTCAATACATAGTTTTAATCTATAATACTCCCTCCTATTCTCCTTAGGTGTTTTATTTATTTTTGGGACACTATTTATTTATCACTCTTAAATTGTATTTTATTATTAATCTATAAGTTAAAATATAGTCATTTAAGATCTCGTTTGATTCGTTTTAATGTAAAATTTTTTAATATCAATTTTTTATAATTTTTAATTATTAGATATATTAAGGATTGAATAAGTGCATTGGATAGAAGACATAAAATAAATGAAACACTTAAGATGAATAGGAGGAAGCATCTTTTATTTCTTATGATAAAAAATTCTAAAAAATTAATATTGCGAAAACAAATATGTATTAAGACGAACAATAGTTGATGAACAATAGTTGCTACAGTTGATGAACAATAGTTGATGAACAAATATGTTTTACATTATATATGGAGAAATATATACTAAATAAAATCATTTGATGAACAATAGTTGCTACAGGAATTATAGCAACTATTAAGAATCGGAGGAAGAAATTCAAAGTATGTGGTTTGAATCTTTATATAAGCTTTATATTTATATTTATTTATAATTCTTTTCAAACTAATAATTTAACAGACTTAATGTCTCAACTTGAATTATGAATTTATCTCATTAAAAAAATCTTAGAAATTTGATTGATTTTTATGCTATTACTTTGCTAGTGTATCGATTATTTAGACCCTAAAAATTTAGAATTTTGACTTCACTGTTGTATAGGGACAAAATCTCTTTTATTATTCATAGATCTTTTGCTTTGTTGGGTTGTTCCTTTCTACTTGGAGGAAGAGTCTATTTAGTATTTCCTACTTGGAGGAAGAGTCCATTTAGTATTTAATATTGGGCATTAATATATTATGGGCTAATATATTAATAAAAAAAAAGAAACTATAAATAGCAAAACAAAGGCATCAACATTTGGGTGAGAAAATATACACGCACAAACAAAACAGAAAAGCAGGCGGCATAGAAGAAAAGGCTCAACATGACGTTGCATCGATCCAATTGAAGGCCATTTGTATTTTATTTTGCGTCAAATTTTGACAGGTGTTCCTCTCTACCCAACTTACATATTCAACGGTTGAATTGTCGTTTTGTGCATTGTAAGTGGGTAATTTGTATTTTGCCCTAATTTACCCTAATTGTTATTTTACCATTTTTAAGTGATGTTTTAGGGTTGTTTGGTGTTTGTACTGCCTCTAGTATTGTCTAGAGAGGATTTTGGTTGTACCCATTAATTTTATTGGTAATTAGTGGAAAAGTGTGGTATTACTTACGTTCCCGTGGTTTTTTCCCGCATTGGGTTTCCACGAAAAATATCGTGTGTGCTTTTGTTTTCGCATTTTTACTTTATTATTATTTGCTTGTTTGGATTGGTTTATTTTCGTTCATCTAACAACACAAAGGGAGAAAGTGTATGTTATATTGCCACTTTTTTCAACACCTTTTAATATGAGTAACGCAACTTAGAACTTAGTACATATAGAACTGTACTTCTATACTTATGATCAATTTAAAATGTATGTGATAAATTATATAATATATTAGTTATGATAAAAAAAATTGTGTTGCATTTTATATATTTTTAGACTAAAAAGCTCTTTCTATTAAAGGGTGTGACACATAAAACTATAAGAGTATAACATAACTTAAAGTTTTTATATTTAACTTTTTAGCTAAATCGATTTCATGACGAGATGTTCAAAAAAAGTATTTTCTATGTCTTACTCACTTTGTATTAATTGTCATTTTAGCTTGTCTCATTTATTTTGCATTATTTTATTTTTGAACAATGATAATCACTTTTTATTATCATCCATACATTTAACTTTCTTTTAATTTTATTCTCACAATTCATTATTTCTTTTCATATATCATCAATATTTTCACTTTTTTCTTAAAAATTTCTCATTTTCTCTTTGATGTAAATTTATCCGACCAGAAGAGTATAACATAGGCTATTATGTTAGCTAAAGTTTAAAAAATATAAAAATCTCGTTATAACGAAATTAATGTAATCTATTAAGCTTAGATATTGATAGTTTGATATACACTAAAAAGTGAAAAAGGAAGAGTATAAATTTTAGTGGCATGCATTAAGTATAAGTAAAGAATGGACCGACAAGTATCACGTGAATGGCCAAAACATAGTCAAAGCCCCTCCACTCATGAATCATGACTCAGTATTCCTCAACTTAGCCCCCTTTCTACTTGCCAAAGAAAAAATCCTACACGCTACAGCTTACCTGACCTAACTATTATTTAAACTTCAGTCAATGGTGATTCTTTTGATCACCAAAATGATTTTGTAGGATGGAAACTTAAAAATCAAGTATTCTAATGATGATTAAAAATTTATTACAATTTTTGTGTGTAAGACGGTCTTATTGTGAAACTCTCTCTATATATAAGCTGAATATATTATATAGTCCAAATAATATAACTATTAACATATGAACTTTTTATTTTGAGATCATCTAATTGAAAAATAGTCTTTACAAGAGTATGTTAAAAATTATTAAATGATTTTTTTTGAAAAAGACAATTCCCAAGGTTTTCTTTATGATCATATCAACCATGGGGTAGACCCTACACATATTATAAAACTATTTACTCTATTTATTTCAATCAATTAAGCAATTATAATTTTTGAAAAGTATTTAAAAAATAGTCAAAAATAAGAAGAAAAGAGAAAATTTTCTTGACTATAGGATGGTAAAATAAACCATTAGGCTTTTGTTTACCATTGTGGTTGTTGGTGTTACTACTAGTACCCTTAGCTTAGTTTTCTTTACATTTAGAGGCATTCTCAATGACATTTCACTTTAGATCTGCTGTTAGCACCATGCAAAATAATAGAAAGAACGTTTCTAGAACCATCCAAAATGTTGTGGCTATAGTGATATTTGTTGTACTTTTTAACACCATAATAGAAGACACACTCAAACTTTTTATGATATTAAAGTTAGTAACATTTCTTTAAATAATGCTATATAGAGAGTATGACAATTATATATATATATATATATATATATATATATATATATATATATATATATATATATATATATATATATAACTAAAAGACGAACAAAGTGTCTCTAAATCATTTAAATGGAGTTCAAAATAGAAGCTAATAACAATTTTAACACTAAAAATTTAAGTTAGTAGCATTTTTTCAATGACACTAAATATACATCACTAAAAGTTAATTTTGTATACAGTCAAGTTTCCTTTTATGTATGTCATGTTCATGTTATATACAAGCTCATATAAAATTTATCATGATGGAAATGATATATTTAAATTTCATCCACGCCTCATTTATTACACGTAATATATAACTAATCCCTCCTATTCTAGTTATTCGTCCTATTTGATTTTTAAGACTGCTCATCAAGGGGGATCTTGTTAAAACGTTTCAACGCAAAGCTTTTACAAGTTTAATCATGCATAATAGAGATATTGATAATAGAATTATTGCATTGACAAATGTGTTCAGTTACATGGAACTATTAGGATATGTCAGGGAACCAACTCAACCGAAAGCTTAAGCTGATGGTTGAGGCCCCAAAGATATGTTATATATTCTAACATGCCCCCTTACACGAGAGCCCATTGGGCTAGAAGTGTGGATACACATAAGCGCTGAATATTCCACTTTAAATGAGGGTTCGTTGGTTGAGATTCGAACCCGTGACCTCTTGTCACGTTGACTTCTAATACCATGTCAAGGAATTAAAGTGGAATATTCAGCGCTTATGCGCATCCACACTTCTAGCACAATGGGCTCGTGTGAGGGAGCGTATTAGAGTATATAACATATCTTGAGACCTTAATCATCAGCTTAAGCTTTTGGTTGAGGCTCCAAGATATGTATATACTCTAACTAGATGAATAGAAGAGAGTTTGTTAAGTTGGTTCCTTCATACTAGTGTTAAAACAGATGAAATGATCACCCGATATTCACTCGACCTTGTAACCGAATTCGATTTGACCCGACTTAAAAAGGAATTTACAATTATGTAAATCATTATGGACACAAAACCAAATTTTAAACCAACCCAAAACACCTAACCCAAAATCAACTCGATGACTCGAAAAAATATATACCGCTTTAAATAGGTCAAACAACACTAAAAAAGTTGATCAATTACTTTGAAATGTGTACTCTTTTTCTTCAAAAAGGAAAAAGAAGAAATTTAAAACCAATACCGCGTGTAAGAAGATGATCTCTAAAAGTCAAAAACTTGAGGCGGAGAAGTGACGATACATTCATATATACCCACCAAGGACGAATGAAATGTTGATCGATACTCCTCTTACTTAATTGGATTAATAATCCTTACGACTTGAATAATCAATTGACAACTATAACTTTCACAAGAAATGATAGCATTATCACATCTTTGTCCTATCATAATGCTCTAATTTGCTCCACTTCTTCCAAACAAAACAAAAGACAACAAAAAGAGGTTTTTTATTTCCCAACCACTTATTAAAGTTATATTTTTTTGTCGTAGTTATTGTTTCTGTTTGCCATTGACACAAAGATTAAAAAATTAATATTATGAAAATAGTGGATATATTAAAATTAAAGAGACTAAGAAAGAAAATCTACAAAGAAAAACGTGGTGATATTATATAAAAAATTCATTTGGACAGACTAAAATAAAAAAAATTGTATCAAATTGATTTTTTTTTCTTATATTGGTGACACTTGTATACAAGTGTGGTAATAATCCATCTTATTTAAATAATACTAAATTTTGACCTTGAAGTCCAGTTGTTATTATTTTCTATACATGCTACGAGTCAACTCACTTTTATAAACTATATTTTGAAGTTTCATTTTTTGAGCTGTCCTACTAGAAAAAATCTTACTAATAACAAAAATCATATCATAAAAGGTTTTGCAATAGTAATAAGAGTTCCCACTGCAACTCTATCATAAAACGTGATCTTGTTTTTATGTAATCTCATCTTAAGTATGTCACTGGCTAATAGGGTCCAGGTAAAGTCTTAGACCCTTGTCCTTTCCGACTGGCTAAATATAAATATTTACGTAGAACAGTAAGAATTTACAACAATGTAAAACTATTGGATGGTGAAAGGAGAGAGTCAAATAATCACCTTGACTCGGATATGAAGACGTTTATTTTTAAAATTAGGTTTATCCGAAACTTTTTTAAAACTTTTTTGTTAAAATTACTTAATTATTTCAAATTTTCGCAAGTTGATTACTTGATTTTTCTTGCTCACTTTTTAGTTCAATTCAATTTCACCCGTTACAATCCTACTCTCCCAAGCTTATTGCAAGTTCAATCTGTTTCATCGTTTTCTATCCGCTAAAGATATAATCACTAACGGCCTATCTGCGTGGAAATTATTTTGAAAAATTGTAATTTTAATAGGAAAATCTCTTGATTTGATTTGTAAAGGTGAAATAAAGAGGTATCAATCTCACTATATATACAGCCGAAAAAAATAGTTAGACGACAGAATACCCAGCAAAAATCGCTTGGGGAAATGGTAGTACATGAAACTAGTTCCTAGAGACAAATTGAAATCACCTACTGAATCCTACATCCACCTGAATCTTCTCCTCGACGAGTATTACCATATGCCGACAATTCCAGGAGGTCCATATCACGATCTGTGAATTTTTTGCAGAGAGATCATACAATAACGATCATCCAAAAAGGGCACGTTAAGTTATACAACTAAAACACAAGTTTTCGCCTTATCAATACCTGAAACTCGGCAATATGAGCTCCTTTGTATGAGCTCTGCCCGGGATATGTCAGTCCGATTCCCCTTAGAGCGATTAACAGTAGCCTGACAGAAAAGTACAAGATCAATGTCGTTTATAGTGAGAAGAATATTAGGAACAAAAATTTCATTCAGACTACCACACCAACATCGACATTATCACGTTACATAGCATGCTACACTTGCAGTTCTGTGTCCCTCACTCTTGGAAATGTTTGCTATTATTCGAACACAAGAGAGGAACTAAGGACTCTGGCAGGTATATCATCGAATAAATGCAAGACTTTGTGGTATATAGATAAGTACATGAATATTTCCGTAAGCACAGGACAGAGAAAAACTGAGATCTGTACCTGTAAAACTTGACAATTCTCCAGAGTACTCTTTCCACCCTGAAAATAATAGAATATGATAAGAAATCACCGATATATGATTAATAAGACACAAAAAGTTCATATAAGGTTCACAATGAAACCAAGTTACAGTATGGATGTAGCAGCGAAGCAGTATATACGCGTCCGATACTATTTTCCAGATTGCATATATAAATGTGACACATACACTTATTGTAGGTGTAAGAATGCCAAAGGTGCTATGGAATATGAGAATAATGAGAGGAAACACTTGTTTAGACCTAAGAAACAACTTAATATTAGGCAAAAGGTATGCATTTTTAAAGCTCTAATAATATTTTGGCAGATTTAAAACTGATATACATGAGGCGACAGAGGCGAGGAAGGCGCACCTCTTGGTCGCCTCCTGGTCTACGTTGTGCCTTGCCCTTGACTCTTGGAGGCGCTTTGGAGCTCGCCTTGGTGCGCCTCGCGCCTAGGCGCACCTCGAGCGTGCTTTTCAAAACATAGCTTGTAAGATCTGGTCCAGGCTATCCCCTGGTTTTGTTTGTGTCCAAGCCGGACAATGTGTGGAGGATTTCTGCCATAGAGAACCTGAAATGGAGACATTTTGATAGTGAGCTGTGGAGATGTTTATAGCAAAATTATGCCTTATGAACCCATTTGAGTCATTTGGACCGTTCCTTAGGAGTTAGGATGGCCATTGATTAAGCAAAGGAGGAAGGTTCCAAGGGTCTTATTGATTATCTCAGACAGCGCAGCAGTTTGAGGATGGAAGGCAGTATTCCTTCACAGTAGTGTGTTCTGCAGGAGAAACAACTTATGCCAAAAATGCCCGGAAACAACTTATAGCTATCTTAAATTATAGTGGTAGGCAACACATGTGGCCTCACAGATTCTTTGACGAACCTTGCTGCTATTGACATTGATGTCAAGGGATGTTTTAGGTAAACAAAGTGTGCATACTTTGTAAGTCTGTCTACCTCTACCAATAACACCAAATTGCTTTGCCTCTATTGTTGTTTCCTTCGCTATATAATTCACTAGTGTGAATGTGAAGTTCTGTTGGTACTTTGAATTCACCCCATTCACCTACTTCATATTCTTGCCTAAACTTCCTTGAGCAACTGCTCATTCCCAAGGTTTACTCAATTTCATTCAAGATGATCATTCTCTTATTACAACTTATATAGGTTTATCGCTATCAAGCTTAAAAACTTGGCTAGTTAGTTACAACATCTTCTAAAATGACCTCTTAAATATCAGGTTCACACAATAAATTTCCAAGGATGCTTCAAATACTTTTAGCCCATATTCCAGAGTAATGGTGATATCCAACAAAATGTGACCATAATATCAACTATGGATGACAAAAATGGAGATCAGCTACTAAGATATTATGTGATTGATGTGTGTCCTTAAAGCTAAAGTGCAAGTTTAATCAAATGACTATTAGACTATTGCAGAAAGAAATAAGTAGCGGAAATGTGAATGCTTAGATGAATGAGCGGACATACTACGAGGGATAGAATTTGAAACAAAGATATAAGAAAGGCTTTATGAGTTACAAATATTGGGGAGAAAATAAAAAAGAATCGTTTAGAATAGTTTGCACATGTGCAATGATAGTGTTAGTGAACTAATAAGGTTTGATAGTCGAAACTTGAGGGACTTAAAAAGAAGAAAAAGAAGACCAAAGATGACCTAGAGGGCAAGAGTATAAAAGAATTTGATGGATTTAGATTTGCAAGTTGAGATGGTATCTAATAGAAATAAACAAAGAAGAGGAATTTGGGTAGAAGTGCACTTGGATACTAATACTTGTCCTAATTCTAAACAATGGTTTGTTAAATAGGTTTACAATTAGATAACCTTATCCTTATCTCTTAAATTTGTTATTATTTGTTGGCAATTCCTTTTCTTTCTTCTCCTTAATTTAGCATTTTGTTCTCCTAAATTTTGGTAGTTTCAATAGTTGTCATACATGCCATGATTCACCACCACCTCATCTATAATAAAAAAAATTTATATTTTTGGCCGAACATAATGTGTCGTCAATATCAAAAGAATGATTGTGTACATATCCTCTAATGCGAATAAAATTATTTAGTTTGATTATTTCCCCGCGTTAATAAATAAAATAATACTCAACAGTCCAAGCAATACTTTATATAGAGCAAGGATACATCATCTTACAAACTAGAAGATCGTGCATAACTAAAAAATGAACATTGGGAATGCTTTGTAAGAGCATGATAAACCTAACTTTATGCCAACAAACCGTACTTCTGGCTATCACATGCTCTCACAATCTTGATTAGTCCAAAACCACCATATGGAACACACACCAACATTCCTTCCCTTTGGCCATGACAATGTATTTAACCTATGTAGTACATAGTGTCTGCAACAACAGTCACGAACTTAAAGAGCAAGAGCACGCGTATTCTAAATACATAAATTGTAAATCATTGTTCACTAGCGATATGAATCAAGAATTTAACTAGCCACCTATTTTAACATGTTTCTCCACAAAAATACAAATCTATGTCATTTAAACCCTTCAGCCTTCAAGTATCAAATAATCTATTTCAGCTAGAGCAATCTATGGATAGTTATGGCCTAATGGGCTCAATTTTAAAGTTTTGATACGACAGTTTGCTAATCAGTCTTATGTATGGACTCAAGATCTTACATAACCTAACTCTCTTCCATAGTTAAAGCAACAATCTTGCAATTTTCATCCAAGCCCTTCTTCAGCTTCTTGGGCACATAATCATCATTTTGTGCTGGACAAGATCGTCAACATACACATATACCATGGTGCTTTAGTCTTCACACACCTCACAGAAAAGAGAATAGACAGGAAATCACTCTTTGAATAATTGCTTATACCCATGATGTGTGGGAAAAGCTCTTAACCAATGTCCATGTCCTCATCCCACCCTTTTTCTTGGTGTCTTGATGATGTTCCTCTTAATATGTCAAAGAAAATTGCATTAAGAATTTATAGGCTCTTGGTAGAGGCCTCCATCAAAGAGGGCATGTTACTGCATACCATTCCCTGGTCAAGTAAAGTACCATCTTAAAACCAAATTTCAATGGGTGGGATTGCCCACCATCTTATTACAACAGCAAAACAGATACTATTGTAAAAAGCTCAACATTGTTACAGCTCCTAACAATGAAGATTGGAATTTGATGAAAAGTTGCTCCTTTTCTTCTAATAAACATTGATTACTAGCAATTTAAGTTAAATTAAGCAAAATTCGACAACACAACACCAACATTATATATCATATGAAAATCAACCAAACAGCCAGAATAAAAAAAACTCAGGAAAACCCTGTAAAGAAAAAAGGTAAAATATTGAAAGAAAAAGAGGGTTTGTTTAAATAAAAAGTACCTTGGAGTAAGGAAGAATGTGATCATAATCATGGCACAAGCAACCAGGGCAACCAACAAGCTTCCTAAAAACAATATTCCCAAGTGGGTCTCTCCTCCAACGACTTGGGTCTCTTCCTTTCACTTTCTCCGCCTTCTCCCAACATTGTTGTTTCACACTGTAAGGAAAACTTCGTGGGTTGTATTCAGAATTGTCAGCGAGTTGAATTTCTTCAAACTCAGTTATTAACTCAGTTGCAGATTGATCTATGAGTGAAGCTGAAGGAGGAGAAGTTTTGGAGGTGCGTGTCCGTAGTGAGGATGATCTGCTTCTTGTTGAAGATGTGGAGTATTGAGCTCTTTTCACCTCGCTTTTTGGTCTCATTTTCTCCATTAATAATTAATAATGTGTTTGGCTAGGGTTTAGAACTCAATTTTTCGCAAAAGGTTTATTGAAATTGAAATGGAAAGCATTCTTGAACATAATTGAAAAGATGAGGCGGATGACGGATTTGCGGTCACCGGTGATTAAATAGATGAATGACTAAAGAGTCATGACAAGTAGAGAATTGACGGCGATTTATAATATTGGCAAATTATTACGTGCAAAAAATTGATAAAGTGTATTTTAGATATTTTGATTTATCTATTTTGTTTATTTTATTGGTATTTGTTCTGTTATTGTATGGTGATTTAAAAATTATAGTGATTGATTAATTATATTTTTTTTATCAAAACAGCTTATTAGGCATTTTTATCTTATTTTGATATAAATTGAGGGTTGGTTGGTTAAACCATCTAATATTAGTGTTTGGTAAATTAGCCGGTTGAAAACAACTTATTATTATGAATAAACTGTTTTTTAGCAAGTTCTTCATAGCAACGTGTTCAAAATTAGAGGATAAAATTAGTTGATCAAATCAACCAATGTAATCAACTATCAGTTATTTGTCAAACACCCCAGAGTCATTTCACGTAACTTTCAGTCTACCTTTGTAATCAAAAAATGCACAAATTCTCATACGAGAGTATGGACAGTTTCATCTCAACTGGTCTTATTTAGTGATCACTTAAAATTTTAAAATGATAACTTATAATCGTAAAGTAATTACTTAGAAAATGGGTTGATTTCATGAGTAAATTTTATGATGAAATGATCTCATACAAAACTTGCTGATAAAAATGATATCTAATCATGGATAACCTAATAGTTAAGAGTTTTCATTGTTTTTACTCTTGCGGATTGTAATAGAGGGTTCAATTCTCAATAAAAGAATTAAATATATCTCCTCTAGCATATCCCAAATTATATAAACAGATTTTTTACTCAAGATGTTGGCCAAGTTACTCATACGGAAATCCACATTAATAATTGTAACCTATTGTCTATTCGATGAAATTAAATTTATATTTCGATTATTTTAAAATTATCTCACTTACCTGTAACAACTTTGAATGTCAATGACGATAAACTAGCCAGACATCTAACATTATAAGGAGCGGAAGTAAAGTTAATTATGAGCGTGACATTGTCGATTTGAGTTGCATTTATACATATACAATGGGCCAATCAAGGGTTGAGTCAGACTCAAATAAAATAGACCGGGTTGGTGTGGCTCAAATAAAAATAATAAGGCTCTATGGATCGGGCCTCTTGGCCTGCTCCAACTCGGCTTGGCACGTTTATAATTTTGTTTATCTAAATTTCCATTGAAATAAGCATGTCATATTAAATACATTGTCTTATAATTTAATTACTTATTTTTATCATTTATAATCAGACTATTGATTGTTATAAATCTATAGTAAATCTATAGTAATCCAAATAAAATAACAATAATAACTAAGGTTTGTTTAAAGCCCATATAGAACCTGCTTTTGGCCATTTCATTTATATAATAAAAAATTCATTTAAACACCGATTCATATAAACCCCAACCCGTTAAAAGCCCGTAAATTTACAAGTTGAATGCGTACCTCCAACGAGCCACTAGCGACAAAGGTGTATTTGTATTGATGACGAAGATCAAGATCAAAATGTCACGACCTCCATGCCATAAGTCACCCCTTGGTAGTCTATGTGTACCAACTCGAGCTTAGCTATACTGTGTTAGCTGCTGTAACATATGATAGTTTTTAGCTAGGGAATCCATGTCCATGCTCGCGGCCGCGGGCTCTATTGGATGGCATGGATGCCATTTTCAATGATTAAGTATCATTCGTAAATTCTGTAACATTGACACTACAAAACTGAAAATACTACAAAGTAAGTAATAATAACAACAATTAAGAACAACTAAAGAAAAATAACAATAACAATAAAACAACTTTATTAAAATAAACCATAAAAGTAAGTCAGTAACAGTTATGAATGGTATCATAAATGATGTGACTTGAGTGTACAATTAATGTGTGCATTCATGTGTGACTCTTGGGATGGAATCCAAGAGTATGTTAATGTGGGTGATTAAGTTGTTAACTTAATGATTGTAGTATTTAAGTGTAATTTATTGTGGTGAAGTATTCATGAGAATTATTGGTGTTAATGGTGATTAATGAAGAAGTGCAAAGGGTCTTGGTAGATGCAATTTGCTCGAGCAGAAACTAACAGAAGAAGTCTGAGGGTCGCTCGACCAGCTTGCTGGACCGAGTGAGCTCTTGGATTGGTCGAGCGGTTAGACAGAATGCATCCAGAAGTTGTATGTAGGTCGCTCGACCGAGCGAGCTCTCTGTTTTGGTCGAGCGGTTCCTCTGATATGCCTAGGATGCTGGTTTTCGACCTTTCATGTTCTTGGAGCTATTTCATATCATTCATTATTCAACATTAAGTATGTATTAAGTGAGCAATTATTATTAAGTACTCTTAGACCTTAGTACCATAACTAGAGCTCTCATACTCACTCAAAGAGAATCATCAAACACAACCCCTAAGCCAAACACATAGCCTTTTGATTTTATCTCTTACTCAATTGTAATACTTCATTTGTAAGAGTGTTTTATACTCCTTTTGATATAATATAAACAAGAAACTACACAAACGGAGGACGTAGCCATCATCGGGTGAACCTCCTCAAATCTTTGTGTTCCTTTTGCTAGTTTTACTTTATCAAATATTGTTTATTTCATTGTTATTGTTATCGTTCATCAAAGTTCTTAGTATTGTAGCGATCTTGGCAAATGTTTTCAATCAACAATAGCACAAAATTAAGGAATTTTTTTTAAAAACAATAAAATAAACAATCTGAGTGAAGTTTTCATCAATCCAATTTTGATAAATAAATAGTAAAAGGGACAAAAACAATAAGGGAAAAATGGTTACTTTAAGTTTGTTTGTGTAGAGGAAGAAGTGGAGGAAAATTTGTTCTAACTTGCTCCAAAATCGAAAAGAGAAGCATGCAAATAGCATCAAATAAGGGAGGAAATTTTTAGATTTTTAAAAGAATTTAAGAGGGAAGAAAAGGAGTTTTAAAATAGAAAAAAAAAATTAAATATGTTTTTTTTTTGCCATATAAACCCCCCATACTATCAGCTATTCTATTTGATTTAATACTGATATTGTGAGCTATTTTGTAGCGCTAAATATTTAAGCGGTTATTCACTAGATATAATCATTAACGATATCTATAATTTTAAGTTGGAATGGAATTGTTGTAAAAAATCACATAGTAATCCTATATGTACCGTATTGTCAAAATTACGATCTGCTAGCGGTAAATTAAGAGTTTAAGGTTTATTATTAACATTACCTTGGATGAGTTTAATAACGTAGTTAATTGTCACTGGTTATTTCTAATCCCACAGAGCATGCCCCGTAACCGTCGCACAAGATTGCCCATAGAGACAGAGTTGCCTACGTCTGCCCAGTGACATGGCTAAGAGGCACCTTCCCTATAAGGTAGTAATTCTAATTGTTTACTTCTTGCCCCATTGACACCCAAATATTTACTCTTTAGGTTATATTGTGCTGTTGAACGACAAACAATATTCACTAGCCACTAAATTTTGCAATAAGTCTCTTGGGATCTAAGCACCAGCGATCATGGCTCGGTCAAAGAGTATGGACACAGACAAATAAAACTAATGAAAACAAACAAGAAAATTTCTTATTTCTAGTTAATGAAAGAATAAAGACTACAAATGTTTATGTAGCTAAGTTAGAAAGAGAAAAAAATATTATCTCTAACTAACCTAACAAACTTAAATGTTATTGACAAGAATAAATCACGTGGCAATAAAGATGACTACAATTCTTGATTCTCAATAACATCCCCCTCAAGTTTGGGGTGGTGTCAACCATACCAAGCTTGGTCATGAGAGGTTGAATTTATGTCATTACACATGTGATCTGTAACCCCAATATCCACTATCCATTTTAATTGATTATGAGAGGAAATTAAACAACATGTACCTGCAAGATTACTTGAAGAGTTCATCTCAGATTGTTCTAAAGTGTCTTTCTTACCAAGATAATTTAGGAGATTTGTAAATTGGTCTTCACTTAAAGCCAAACTGATTTTCTTTGTGATTATCATCTATACCTTCTTCACCATGTGCAACAATAACAAATTTTTTAGAAGAATTGGATTTGTTTTTATTAGGGTAGCCATGGAGTTAAGGAGTTTTTGAATGGTGTTAAAGGAGTTTTTCTTAGAGTCTATACATGTGGGAAGAAGAGGGTGTACCAAATCTGCCTTCAAAATCTTTCCAAATATCACTTGCCGTCTTTAGATACATTGCACTCTTTGCGATTTGCCTCTCAAGGGAGGAAATTATTCATTCTATGATCATGTTATTACATCGTTTCCACGCTCGTTCATCTTTTGCGCCTTCGTCGGGCTTTGGTAGACAACCGTCTATGAAGCACAGTTTATTTTTTGCATCAAGTCCTATCATCATGGACCGCTTCCAATCAGAGTAAGAAGTTCCATCAAAAATTATGGATACCAATTTGGTAATTGCAGAATTCGAAGGGTGTAAATAGTATATACTTCCTAGATTTTGTGTTTGATCAAGATCTTGATTGGTATTAACCATGACTTCATGATTGAAATTTGGTGTTTGTTTAGATTTTGAATCCAAATGTCAAAGAAAGAAAAATTGTCTACAAAGTACTTGTACGTGTTTAAAGAGTACTTCGTTTAGGTGTAGAGAGAACAAACAAAAGAATAAACTCAATAAAAGACTTGGCAATGGAATGGTTTAGATATAGGAAGAAGAAGCAGAAAGATTTAGAAAAAATAAACGTCCTGCTCTGATACCATGTAAGAATATGGACACAGACAGACAAAACTAATGAAAACAAACAGGAGAATTTCTTATTTCTAGTTAATGAAAGAATAAAGACTACAAGTGTTTATATAGCTAAGTTAGAAAGAGAAAAAAATATTATTTCTAACTAACCTAACAAACTTGAATACTAAAAACAAGAATAAATCACGTGGCAATAAAGATGACTATAATTCTTGATTCTCAATAGTATGGTTTAAAATGACTAAAATAATTTAGAATTCGCCTCAAAAAATGTGTATGTGGGCCCATTGAGCTAATTAACTGGAAAATATGTTCAAAGTCATTTTGAATTTTGTATGTACTTCTATAACCTAAGACTTTAGGATATAAATTTAGAAAGGTATTCTAGGTTTATCCTTATAAATATCTTACAATGTTTTATATGAAAATTCTATACTATGATATTATGGTACAACTACACCTTAATATTCCAAAAATATAATGTTGTAGAGGATAGTATACTTAGTCCGTGCCTACAAATGTCCTTTAGGTAAAGAATTATGAAGCTAAAGGTCTACTTAACCTGATTTATGATATTTAGTCAATTTTATTTAAATATTAATGATTAATTGCAACTGATTTTTAATGATTGTAATTAAAATTTAATGTTCAAAACTAACTTTGATTGATTTCTATTTATTCTTAATATATTTTAATTATAAATAATCATATACTTTCACCAACATAATAGTAATAATAAGAAAAAAACTAAAAACTACCTATTCCATAGCACCTTTTGCAAAAAACTACATAATCTAATTTTTTTTGCAAAAAACTACCTTAAATGACATAAACATTTGCAAAAGACTACCTGATGACGAAAGCAGTTAGCTGACCAGCACATGTCTCACGTGATTTACTTAAGACATTGATTTTCCCCAATTAGTTAGTTGACATATGATTTTCCCCAATTAGTTAGTTGACATAGGATTTTCCCCAATCATTTCCCCGCTCCCATTAAAATCATAAGAATCCTAATTTTTTCTCTTTCCCTTTCGATCCCCAATTAAATTATGGCTTCTCACTCCAAAATATCGAAGGTGGACAGACTAGAATTGGAAAAGCTGACCCAACTCGATGTCCCAGTTAAACCGTAAGTGATGAGATCCAAAATGACCGACCTAAATCACAGACCCAAACATAACCCGACTCAAATGGACCCAAACTATATTATTAGATTTATTTCCTAATTATATTTTGCATTTATTAGATTTATTCATAAACTTCTATAATTATTTGTATAATGCAATAATTAAACATATCTGGAAAAAAAACCCGACTCGAGTTGATTCGATCAGACTCTGTGATACGAAATGCACTTTTGTCTTTCCTTCATCTCTTTTACTTTGATGTTTTTGCTTTTATAGTCTACATTCTGCATCAATATATGTCTTCTATGGTTATTTACACGAGAATCCTTGTATGCATCATTTAAGTGTTCTATATGTTGCATGCTGTTTACTTGATCAAATAAAATTCCCAACTTAAGCAATAAAAACAGCTCATTTATCTTCCGGAACTGCATCCCGAGAAGCATACGCTACTATCCTTCACTCAGCACATGTATATGTATGCGGAGCCATAGCAGCAGCACAAAGCATTCGAATGGCGGGTCAACTCGTGATTGAGTCATACTTGTGGATGATACAATCAGTGATCATCACCGATTTTTCGGTGTGAGGAGAAGCCATAATTTAATTGGGAATTGAAAGGGAAAGGAAAAATTTGGGTTTTTATGATTTTAAGGGGAGACGGGAAATAATTGGGGAAAATCATATGTCAACTAGCTAATTGGGGAAAATCAATGCTTAAGTAAATCACGTGAGACACGTGCTGATCAACTAACTGATTTCATTATCAGGTAGTTTTTGCAAATATTTATGTCATTTAAGGTAGTTTTTTGCAAAAAAAAATTTAAATTAGGTAGTTTTTTACAAAAGGTGTTATAGAATAGGTAGTTTTTAGTAATTTTCTTTAAGAAA
Source organism: Amaranthus tricolor (assembly GCF_026212465.1). NCBI lineage: Eukaryota > Viridiplantae > Streptophyta > Magnoliopsida > Caryophyllales > Amaranthaceae > Amaranthus > Amaranthus tricolor. The sequence continues at coordinate 4,542,777 of NC_080059.1, forward strand.
AATAAAAAAATATGGAGTACTACTATGACTATAAGGACTTGCTTGGATTTCAATTTATTATTTCAAGAGTAAACAAAACAGGGGTAGTTAATCGAAAATAACTAAATAAATATTATTATAAATTATATTTATCAAATTTTTTATAATTAATAATTATGTAGGAGTACTTTTTTTAAATGGATGGACTAGTAATAGTATGCTAGTTGTAACACAGATAGGGCGCACGCGGTCCATCTGTACGCAAGATTTTGGAGTAATTTCGAATTAGATAGTGACCATACGATATATAGTTTTTAAAATTTTTTTTAACATATTTATATAAATTAAAAAATTAAAATTTTAAGAAATAAATTTTACATTATAGTTAAATTTCATTTTACTTTGAATAGTTGTATATATTAAGTATATTGTATGATATTTTGTTTGCACGTTAGTGATTGTGAAAATTTATTTTATGACAAATAAATTACAACAAAAGACAAAAAATATACTATGCTTTAACCATTTTAAAATATCCAATAAATCAAATAATACTCAGTTAATAAATAAAATTGAAAAAATTTTATAAATAATTAAAAAAGAATAAAATAAAATATATAATTCTCTAATACATTAAATAATGTGATCTATAATATAAAGAATAATAGCTAGAATGTAGTAAGTCAAAGATATGAAAATAATTTATAGGAGTAATAACAGGAACATCATTATCAAATTTTAGAGAAAAAAATTTTATTACGGAAGTGACACATAACCAATTTCTTAAATGATGATGTCAGCTCTGTTTTGTCTGTTTTGTTTTAGTTGTCCCTACTAAAACGTCACTTGAATATATACTGTATTATAAATTCTTTCCTTTTCATCCATGGCTTCCTGCTTCCTTACAACTATCATTTGCTTGCTCAAACAGCAGAGATAAAGATAACTTATCAAATTGAGGGTAAAGGTAAGTAATTACTTCTATACTGTTGAAGTGTTGATGTATCGTCTTGAAATATTCTAAAATCTTGTAATGTATTCAATTATCCAGAATCTTAGTTAATTGTTGGAAGCACATGAAAAATTCTAACAACCTCCGACAAGTTTTTGCTTGTACCGTAGCTGTAACTACTGCTCTGCGTATCACAGTCTCAATGAATAATCTTACTTCTTGTTATTTATAGAATTCCATTTTTGGATTTCTTATTTATGATCATCATTCCTCTTTTTCTGGGTTTTCCCTTTTTAGCCTATTTTTTTGTTCTCTTTTCCTCTTATTTTAGGAATTTCCTTTATGGGTTTCTTTATATTGTCTAAATGCATCTGGGTTTCTTAGCGTTTGAATTGCAATGTTCATTCTTCTCATTCATCATTCAAATCATCAAATTTATTCTTTGCACTGTGTGTGTGTTTGGATGGAGGGAAATGAAGATCAAGGAAACAGAGGGAAGGGAATAAATCTTTCCACCATCGGAAAGATTGGAAGGAAAACACTTCCCTTTCCTTCCCTTCTCTTAACTCTCCTTTCTAAGATGTTACCAATCACACTTCTAGGTTAGGTTAAACTAACATTAATTTTGCAAGAGATTGTGTTTTGAAAGTTGATTGGCTCGGAACAGCTTAAAGATGGGAAGGGCTAGGATCACGATTCGAAGACTAGAAAGTTGGCAAAATCGTCAAATAACGTATTCAAAACGGCGTCCCGGACTCCTAAAAAAAGCAAAGGAGTTGTCCATTTTATGCGACATTGACATTGCTCTGGTCATGATCTCTCCCTCTGGGATATTATCATCATTTCATGGAGAGCGTAGGTGTGTTTTTATTGCTAACATTCTTTGTCAATTTGTTTATTATTGATCAGTAAAATAAATAAAACTATTTGATGCTCTAAACTATTATTAGCAGATTGTTTAGCTACTTGATCATTTTCTAGGTAGTCGTGTTGCATTCTAGATGATGTTTTCCACCAAGGCTCAAATTCAATAGAAGATAACCTTTTTTTATCAGTAGCAATGTTGTGTGAGTCCGACTTCCCAAACTCCGCCCTGAGTGGGAGCCACAAAATGGCATTGGGCCATGGGGTAATGGAATGTTGTTTGGATATGAATTTAGGAAACAAAGGAAATAATATCCCGTCAAATATCTCACCTTCCTTTTCCAATGATTCCTTCAATCCAAGCAAGGTGTTAGGAGGATTGTTCTAAAATGTAATTTTCATCACTGAAATTTTCACTAGACTGCTCTAAACCGGAGTAAAAATTGACAAATTCTTTGAAAGCCTATGCAATTTCAAAAATTTTGATATTTTTCTAACAATTTTGTATCTTCAAACACTTAACATATATTACATAATTTAATATTGATGCTTCTTATTTTTCGGGACCCTGTGCGGTCGAACATGTTGAACATGCTCAGTTCTTTAGTTGCCATTAGATATTTAATAGATAGTATCTGTGTGAAGTGCATGTGCTAAATTGGTTACATGGGTGGCATTAATTGTTGAGACTGATAGCATTTAGTTGCCTAATGTAAACCAATACATTATTAGCAGGGGCGAAGCAAAAATTGACAAATTATATGAAGGCCCTATGCAATTTTAAAAATTATAATATTTTTCTAACAACTTTGTATTTTTCAACATTTAACGTATACTAAGTAATTTAATGTTGAGGCCCCGAAAGATTAGGGGTCCTGTGTGGTCGAACTTGTTGAACATGCTCAGAACCTACCATGAATATCAGAGCTATTCTTTCAATATAATTATGAAAATCTGAAGTGTTATGTATGTGCATATTATTTCAGCAACCTTGAACAAGTCATCACCAAGTATGCGCAAGTGAGACAGGTAGAAAGGACACACAGGTTTGAGCTTACGTGACTGTAACATTAACACTATTTTTTCGGTTTTGAAAGCTGTTTTTAATTGTTGCTTTTATTTGTGCAACAGGAAGTTGGAAACTCTTGAAGTAATAATGCAATTTCTCGACCTATAGTGTATAGAGGATTTAGTTTTGTGATTCTCATGCAGACCTCTTTTCCTTTGTTTTCACATTCTTCTGTACATAGGCCTTGAAGAAAAGATTAAAGGAAATTGACCATGATGTAAATATAGACGAGTTTATGGGTTCAAGGTATGTAGTTTTGATTTTGTTAAATCTTCATTTAAAGCACAAGCCCCAAAAGAAATTTGATGTTGTTTTTATTTTCCTTGCAGTAGTCCTAGTCCTGAGGTATGATTTGTTGCCCGTACACTTGATGGACTGTCTATGCAGAGATAAGCTCATTCCTAATGCTCAATATGTTTATGTCATCTGAACAGATTTTGGCCAGCCAAGTGGACTTATTGCAAGCAAAAATTGCAGCAGCAGAAAACAGTCTGAGGTGCATCTCTCTGTCTTATAACTCTTCAAATATTACTTCCTTTTTCTCACGGGATCATATTCATATTTATATAGGGTGTGCAAGAAAATTTAATTGCGCAATGTTTTAATTTGTTTATGTTGGTGCCTGTTTTCACATAATGTATGAACATACGAGATTTCGAATCCTAGCTCAACTTGAAATTGCTGTTAGTACTATGTGCTTTTTATATATCTTTAGATTTCTTATGTTATTGATCTCATATGGTGAGTTCTGTCAAGTGAAGGCTCGTGATGTTTTGAGATCATTCTGTTAAAAATGTCATATGCCCTTACCTATTTAGTGCTTAGTTTGCTTCATGGTACTTCTATTGGCAGTTTGTGGAGAACCCTTGATCAGATAAACAATGTGGAGCAACTACAAGAGATGGAAAGTTCTTTATGTGAATCACTTAACCAAATTCGTCTACTTAAGGTATGAATTAAATTTTAGTGTAGTTCTTTACCTACTTTCTTTCCCTCACCATTCCCATTCTACTGTTACATGTTCTTAAGTTTTGGTGAATGGTTGGTGTAATTTGTAGGATATAAATTCCTAGTGGTAGTATGTGTGGACCTTTTTTTATGAAATATTTTAGAAATTCCTTCTTTTTGTAAGTTCATCATAGAATCCATTTTGGAGCGATAAATCCTATAAGCCAACAAAACACCAAAACTTTCTCTAAGGAATTCATTGTGGATCTCTAAGCTTGGCTAAAGGTGGGTAGTGGTAGGCTAGTGATAACCTGCTTATAACATTATCACATCTTATGTCATGATCCGAATTATATTGAACTTAGGTATATTGTTAAGTATGTGAGAGTTTCTAGTTTCTAGGTTCTCGCCAACAAACAACGCACCACATCACCCGAATGGTGTAGTTTTTAAATATGACATGGTTGCTTGGTCGCTACTCGAAAGCGGCTTGCCACATCTCCTGAATGTGTGCCAAATAAGCAATGGTTGTTAGGTTTTAGGGATATGAGACATAAGAAAAGTATTGGATCTAAGCTAAGAGTTGACATTTTGGAATGTTAAAACTCTTAAAGAAGTATTTGGAGCTAGTAGATGTTAGAAATAAAGTGTAATATCAACATTCTTTGTATCTATGAGATATGAGATAATATAGGTGACAAAATGGGTTAGTGAAAATTCTATGGCATTTAAAACACAGAAGAAAATACGCAAATTGTGCAATTCAGGATAAGATAGAAAGAGAATTGGAGTTGGTTTTATAATGTATCAGTGATTAGCTCAAAATGTAGTGAAGATATGCTGAATTATGAAAGTCAAATTTGTGTATGATAGAGATATAATTAATATCAGATGATAGAGAAATATAAAATGTCATATGTGCATAGAAATTTTGGAAGGAGTTAGAAGTTGTGATGAAGTATCTTAGCCTCAAAAAGTTCTATATTGACGGTCATTTGAATGGTTATGTTGGGCAAACACAAAATGACTTTGAGAGTCTCCATGAAAATTTATATGGAACCATGGATAATATATTTTGGAGTTTGGACAATCATACAAGTTGTTTGTATTTAACACGTAGCACATACAGCATGAACACTAATTGGTAACTTATACAAGTGGAGTGCATGCTATCCAAACTGATTACTTCTTAACTAGGAGAATTTTCCAGACTATAAGGTCATACCAAGTTAATGTGTAGTCACTTAGCACAAACTCCTTTCCTCAATATTCATATGAAATCAAGCCTACGCTAGAATAAAATCCAAGAACAAGAAAGAATTAAATGGTGAAACCTAAAAGAATGGCATGGTAAAAATTTTTCTTATAAGGTCATTGAAAAGCTATTCATGATAAATGTTTGAGTTACTCGTGCGGCTAAGGCATGGTGCAAAAATACAATTTCGGACATAGTCAAAGGTCGTGAAACAAATTTTGGGGTCAATGCACATGATTTTGCGGTTGTCTCGACTTATATATGGATCCTAGTAAGCTCAAAATCCTTTATGATAGGCTTGCAATATGGTGATACAGCCTTACGTGGGTATAGCTTTAGAAAATTGTAGGAGTAAGGAGAATATTGCAAAATATAAGGATGTCAAAACTAATTAAGATGTACTTATGATAAAGTTCAAAGTGTACTAAGAGTTATATGCGTATGAAGAGTTATATAAGAGAAGAGGAACTGAATCTCTATAGGATGGTCAATAGGAGATAAGCGCTTAGAATGGATCTTAGTAGGTAAAGTGTATTAAGAATAAAATATGAAACATTTATTCAAAGATGAATAAATCATAGATATATGGAAGGTGATTTTTTATGAGCTCTTGGGGAAGCAACAAAAGACATCTTAATGAAATCAATTAAAAACAAAGTAGAGGTGGAAGATGCTTTGAAGAAAATGATGCAAAAATAAGCATTAATTCCAATTATATTCTTATTGAAGCTTGATAAAATGGTAATATTAGGGTGGATATGATAGATTTAGTTAATTAACCTTGTTAACGAGATATATAGTAGGTATACGATGCCAAAAGAATGGAGGATAAGTACTATAGTACCTATGTACAAAACAAAGGGGATGTGTAAGACTACTCTAACTATCAAGTATTTAAGCTTATGAGCCACGCCATAAAATTATGGGAAAGGGTGATAGAACACATTTTAAGTTGGGAAAGCAATTCTGAAAACCAATTTGGTTCTATGCCACAACATTCTAAGCTATCCATGTAATGTGGAAACAAAGGGAATGATACCAGAGGAGGTACTTTGGTGAGTTATGGCAAAGAAGATTATGCCACATAAGTATATCATTATAGTTCAAGATATGTATGAGAAAGCATAAACCAATGTTAGGAAAAGGGGGGAGTGATAGAAGACTTACTAATCACGATTGGTAGACATTAAGCTTCTACTTCTAGCCTTTTTGATCCTAGATGAAATGACGAGCCCTATTATGGTAATTTCTATGGTGCATGTTGTTTGCCTATTATATTTTTTTAATATATAAAATAAGAGATGGGATTATGTTTAACTATATGGAATGTTGTTTTGACAAAATGATCATAGGCACATAGTAGATATGTGGTTTAGTTAGATACAATGTGCGTGGCTTAAATGGAGCCTTGTAACCGACATATTATATGAACCAACACTATTATATTATTGAAAATGGTGGACCTCAGAAGAGACCATTGTAGAAAAAGGAGGTAACTGAGATGTTCAAAATGAAGACATAAGAAAGGGCATAGAACATATTGAAGATAAAATGAGGAATAATCGTCTACATTAGTTTGATCATGTTCTAAGAACACCGAAAAATGCACCAGCTAAAAAAGTTTAAGGGTGGAACTTTGAGAAAGTGGAAGAGGTAGGCCAAAGATGACGTTGATTATAAGAGTGAGGAATGACTTGATGTATCGGAATTTGTAGTAACTTAGGACAATGGATAGGAATGAATGGAGCAAAAGAATATACGTGGACAATCATCCTAAAGGATGTTCTTAGTTGTAGATTAGTATCAAAGATAAGGGCTAAAATAAAGTTTATTCTTTGTTAGCGATGATCTCTCATAGTGATTCATTTTAGTTCATATAGCCAACTCCATATAATTGGGATAAAGGCTTTGGCAGTGTTGTATATTGTTTGTTAATCTTGTTTTTTGATTTTAAAAATCCAACATTCTAGTTTTCAATATGTGTTGATAACTAACACCTAAAGGTCCTCATCTATCAGGGAAATTTGGAACATGAACGCCTTATGTCTCCAGACATCAGTAGCCAGGTAAGAAATTATGTATTCCTCAATATGAAACTCTTTTCCATGGCCGGACTGCTTCTCTATAAATGGAACATTTTACAACCAGTGTTTGTTTTTCAGTTTCAAGATGGAATGAATATGCCTTTGATGACGAGTAATTTGCAAGAAAGTCAGCCCTTATTGTGGAATCCAAGCATCGGAATTCAACAGATGATGTTGCATGACGACTTAAACTTGTTACCTCACAGGTGAGAACACCCTTATATGCTTCTGGTGAACTCTTTTTATGTGCGACAATATACAAGAATAATTGTAATTGTTTTACATCATTTCATATGACTATGTGTGGAAAATCCTATGCCGAAGTCCCAAATACAAAAAAAAGAAGATAACCAAACAGGATTTACCACAAAATTTACTTGTAAACCATATGCCAAGTTCTTTAGTTAGTATCATTGCTGCCATTTATTACCACCTAAGGCGACCCAAACGGGGTGGCGGTAAGGGTATTTGTGAATGATTGCTATTCTTTGATACGTCTTACCATGATGTGGCTGTTTGATTGACTTTTGACATTTGAATTTTTGGTTGGTCAAAAAGCTAAACAAGTGTTTGGTAAATGGCTTTTAAGCTCAGTTGACTTTAAAGCCACAACAAAAAAGCTTGTTTCGGTAATGAAACGAGGAAGTGCGAAAGACACTCAAAATACCTGGAGATTAGTGGAAGTGTGATCAAGAGAAGCAACTTGTGGGAGGAAGTGGCTTGAATTCCTGCAAAACAACTCGTTAGCCTTGTCCGGGGGTGATCTCCCGGAAAACCCCTCCGACGCTCAAGTTAGAACGAGGATATGAGAGTATGGTACAGAATGAATACGAAAAGATGCAGTGGGTGATGTTATTGGAATGTTGGTAGGCTGATGAAGAGGAGTATGAGCAAGGATGCTTAAGAGGATTATTTTCAGATGATCCTTCCTTCTTGGTGGCTGCCCCTTATTTATAATGATGGAAAGGAAGTTATTCCTGAGGAGGAGTGGATGATCATGGGAGTAATGGGCAGCAGCTGGTGGTTATGATGGAGAATGGAAGATAGTGGGCAGTTATCTACCTTGGAAGAAGGATGATCAAAGAATGTGGGTGAATGGGAAGTTGAGTCAAACAGGTGATTATTATTCTGGAAGGAAATTAGGATATTTGGAAGTGAATAGCCCATGGGCCATTCAAGGAGGATGGGAAATTCAGAAAAAAGCCCATTGACCGAAAGTCAAGGTCAACACGAAAGGTCAAAGGGTATTTTAGTAATATGATGTTAATTATTAAATAAATTAATAAAAGAATAAATATTACCATAACAAAGCTAAAAGCCACTAGCAGTAGCTTTTTTCATTGGTTTTTTTGGCTTTTTACGAACATTTTTTTTCTGATAAACAATTGATAACCAACACCTAATTTTTACCAAACACCTCCATATATTTTTCCAATTGGCCAACAACTTCAACTAATAATTTTTCATTGAAATAGATACTTATGTAAATTTATGTTTTCTTATCAATGACACTTAGAGATATGACGTGCAATCTCAACGCTTCTCTTCATGGGCCTTCCAACTACTATGGAGATGCGATAGCAGGGATGGATAACGCGGGTCAATATGACAACACAAGACCAGAGTGTAGTAGCTTAAATGAGCAGACTGCAAATGCATGCATGGGAGTTCCAAGTGGTGATACTTATACATATTCTCCATACACAAATACAAGTATTCTTGAGGAGCAGAAAATGATGGAAGATAACAGGGTTAATTTGCAAGACGATCAGATGGATTATCAAATTGCTGCCCAATTTGATATGCCCACGTCTATCTATGATACAAGTATTACGATGGCAGATAACAGGGGTAATTTTCAAGGCAATCAGATGGATTACCAAATTGCTGGTCAATTTGATACGCCTACGTCTATTGGTACAAGACACCGACCACAGGTTCCACAGGTTAGTTCCCAATAGGCATCTCATATATATATGTTTGAAAATTTACCTATTCCTTTCCAACTATATAAGACCATCGAATGGATAAAGAACAAATCACCCACATCTTTTTAAGATCATTATCCTTTCCCATACCACAATGGTAAATCAAAAGAAAATCTTTCATCCTTCTCGTAGCAATCCATTCTTTACCTCATCTTATACAACCATTGCCATAGTCTTGGGTATTGATAGAAGCCCCCAAAGCACAAAGGACGGTGATGTAGATTGGATCGGACCCTTGGTCTTGGTTAGGGGTGTTCAATTGGCAGTGTTGGGTCGGGTCGGGTTGGGTCGGGCTTAAGTAAATATGAACTGGGTTCAATAAGGGCCCTTTAAACTTAATATGGGTGGGCTTTGAAAAGCCCAACCCGGCCCATTTTATTACTAAAAACTATTCATATTACCATTTATCAGTTTATAACGATTAAATTATCATTTAGAATAATTAAATTGAAAAAATATTAATAATCTCATTGACATTGTATATTTAAATTATACATTAATTTATGCTATTTACAAAGGCTCGTTTCCGACCCTTATTGAACCCTATTATAGCCCGCTTCATTTTAATTATAGTAGAACTCATTTTCGACCTGGCCCTTACAAGGCCCTTCTAAAATGAGTCGGGGTCGGATAAGGGCTCAAAATGGGGGCCCGACCCATTGAACATCCCTAGCCTTGGGTATGGGTAGAAGCCCCCAAACCTTGGCAACTAATTTTATCAGAAGAAATACTGCCTTTGTCCCTTTGTTTTGCAATGAGGGGACAAGTGGTAACAGAAATACGTGAATAGGATGAAGAAATAAAACGAGTTAAAAAAAATGAGATCAACACAAGAATGTGGGAGACCTGCTAAAAATCGAAATGTAGCAAAATTAGGAGACGTTCTATTTGGTATATGTTAAGATTATACTTGGTATGTGTATTTAGGTACTGCTAATTTGGTACTCTACAACTAAATATTTTGTCCTTTGCTGCAGCCTAACTCACCAGGTTTTCCTCTACAATAGCCAAGAAGGACTTAGGATGCAGTATAACAAGGTAAAAAAAACATGGAGATTTTTAACAGAACCATGTTGAATAACAATTTTTTCTTTGCTGACTCCTAACTAGTTATCAGATAAGCGATGAATGCCGATTGTGCGTGACAGATTTTGCTATACAAGAGTATAAGAGCTCGATTAATCAATCTTATGTTCTGAACTTATACAGTTTGGTGGATAAGTAGACGATAGAGTATAGCCCGGGATAAGATGCAGTATAATACATATAGAACATTTTAGAAGAATTTATCAATTGTGAATAGATTTATTTTCTTTTTGTTCCATCTTCTGGTTTCCTAGTCGATTATTTATTTTGTTTTATTGAATTTGCTACATTTATCATAAAATATCTCACATTGAAGATTCAAGTGTATTAAATTCAAGGGGACAGTATCTGACAAAATTTTGCTGAGGTTTTTAGTGATTGGTATACTGTATATTGGAGAATGTTGCAATCTGTGCAGACTTCTACTTCACTGTGCAAAGACTAAACTTGTATTCTGAATTACAGTCTAAATGTACTTCCTCTATTTCAGCTACAATTTTTATTTTTATTAGTCTCACTTAATGTGCTATAATATTGAACTCGTTCATTATCCTGCTAGACGTGTGTTTTCGTATGCCGTTGACGTGTGTTTTCGTATGCTCGTAAATAATTAATTAAGCACTTCTTACTTTTGAAAAAAATGGTGTTTTGATTATTACAGTATTAGTATTGAAGTTGGATCTTTTGACATTGCCAATTTAGTGTACATGATTAGTTTGATAAATCAATTAGAATTCATGAAATATGCATCGCTTTTAAAATATAAAATCTCCGTGTAGACAATTGTATTCATCAAACATTGTTGAATGTAGATTTTTTATTTAAATTATCGACAGCACTTTTAATTTTAGATCCGCCCCGAATAATCTATTTAATTTTTGCTTCAAAGTTTTTGATAGCAAACTCAAAAGGGAAGGTAAGTAATGTACTGCTCCTAAGAGCAGGAAAAATAGATGATAACATATAAGAAATCTAAAGATTGGAACAATACAAGTACCATCTGTAGTTGCCCTGTACATTGAAAACCCTTGAGCAATTCCTGAGAAGCTGAATATTACATATATTTAAAAGAGTAATTGTTACAAAAGGACTATTACACAATATTTCATTCTACTTTGGTTGTACTTAGTTTCCACTGAATGTCTGAATAATGGTGTTGTGCCATGGGTCTGATAAGTGTTGCAGAAGGTTGTCAAAAGGTCCCAATCCAGTCACATTGTGTTGCACAATGAATCCTAAGAATGCTAACATTGCCAATCTCCCTGTCAAAAGTGAAAAACACAGATCAGCATGCTGTTTATAGGCCTTAATAATTCTTTGTCGATTTAAATTTGCTACATAATGCAAATCGAAGTAAAATTTTTTTTGGGTGTTGTATAACAAACTCAAAGTGATGAAAGGAGTTGGTTTCATATTATAAGCTCAACGGGTCAAATAGGGATGGCCATAGGTCGAGTCTGGATTGGGTCTAATCAGACCCGGACCAGACCCAATAATTTTTGGTGGGCTCATATTCAGACTCAGACCCTTACAGGCTGATGGCTTATGGTCTGAGTCCTAAATAGACTTTTGATATATTATTCATATCTAATTGATTTTGAACTAAAATGAGTTTATGAGTTATATACTTCTATAAGTTAAAAATGAGTCCACATAAATATAAAAATAGGTTTAAAATAAACTTAAAATTGATTTTGAGGTGTAAAATACGTCGAGTCTATAGTGGGTTTGGTGGGTCTAGGGTCCAGAGAGGATGGGGTCTGGGTCTGAACACCCTACATCCATACCCATACCTATACCTTTCTTTTTTTACTCAGAATCGAATCCAGATTCGCTTGGTCTCCAAAAAAATTAGACTCCTATACTAAAAATAGAGACAATTTAATACTTCCTCCGTTCTGAAATACTTGCTACATTTTGTTTTGGGCACTATTCGTCGTTCAAGCTTATTTTGTATATTGAAATATGTAAGTAAAAATATAGTCAAGTGGGATCTTGTTCGAATCGTCTAATCGTATACTTTCATAATGTTAACTTTTTATAATTTTTAGAATTGTGTAAGTCAACATATAAAATGAACAAAATAACACATTGAATTGCGTAAAAAGTCAAATGTAGTAAGTATAATGGAACGTAGGAAGTAGAATCTTAAGACCATAACCATCCCTAAGCCTAAGTTAGGGGCTCTTGATGAGCCCCACTTCTGTTACACAACTCTACTAATTAAGTTATGATTAAGAAAGGGGGCAAAAGAAAGATACCGTTAGCAAGCTCCTTCTCCTTAGCTTCAAGAGTTGGTGCAAAGTTGAGAGGATTAAAGATACCACCAGGGTAACCACATTCATTAGGAGGCAAGCTGTATTGTTTGAAAATAGGGTCTTGGTTAACACATCCAGGGTTTTTAATGTCTTGCCATCTTCTAATCTCCACATAATGGAACAAGATGAATTCGATCACAAACAAAGTTGATGATGAGGCGAAGTACTCTGATTTCCCTGCATCATACCATTGTGGAACATTGATGATTCCGATCTTTGTGAATACCTCCGGTAGCAGCATTCCGGCTACTCCCAACATCGCCCACCGCCCATTCACCAGCTCGGCTTGAACGAACCACCTCAAGTTCTCTGGGTCTTCGGCTAATCCCAAGGGATCAAATCCATTGTCTCCTGGAAGGCTGTATCAATAGTACATATAAGTCTTTAACATTTATACAAATAATAATTTGCGAATTACAGCTTTAAAGTTTAGCACTTTTACAAATTATAGTCTTAATATTTATTTTTTGCGAATTACAAACACAAAACTCCTAAAATTCCAACTACCAAGATGGTCGTTCTATGTTTTGACCTGAATATGCAGACTTTGATACTTTGTGGTTATAATTCGCAAAAAATAAATATTAAAGCCGTAATTCCAAGTACTAAATTTTAAGGCTTTAATTTGCAAATTAATGGCATTGTAACTTAGGAGCCAAGAGTAGGTGTATTTATTGGGCCAGTCCCATTTTAGGTCCTAGTCCAACACGTTTTTAAAAGGGTCATGAGAGGCCTGGACTGACAACAAGCTGTAATAAGGCCCTGATCCAGCTCATAGTTGTGTCTGTTTTGCTCTTTGAAGCCATAGTGAATTGTGATAGTAATGTGTTTTGGTTTCTCAATTGATTGATAAATTAATATTACATTGCAAGAGCACGTTCTATGGGAATTGGGCTGGGTTGGGTTTCAAAGCCTGGCCCGTATTTAGCCAGTAATAAGTTTTATAATCCTAAGCCCGATTGGCCCATATTTCATTAAGTTCAGCCTGACCTGCATCCAGTCCATTAAATACCCCAGATCTTCCGGTGGAAGGTCACACATTTTGTAGTTAACTAGTAAAATTAAACAAGATCAAAACTAAACAACAAAAGAGAAAAAATGTGAAACACAAATTCTTATGAGAGACGAACTCTTTAAGGGATCATCTCTAATTGGGCCGGCCTATAAAGTAAAATAGAGTAATAATAGGCATTAAGCTTTAATAAGTTGGACCTGAGAGACGGTCTCTCAAGAGACCAGGTGAATGTGAAATTACCTGCCATTAAGATAAGTAGGAGAAGCTAAACCAGGCAACCATTCTCCCTTCTTAGCCTCTACTTTCAAAGAACTAGTTGATGAAGTTGAAGGCAACTTAACACCACATTCCTTGTGAAGTTTTCCCGGAGCACCACTCAAGAACCTCGTTTTCGACGTGCATGGTCGAAAGCCGGCAATCGAAGCTTGTGTAGTCACGGCTGCCATATTATCTCCAAACAACAAATTCAATCAAAGAAAAACAGCTTAAGAGAAGGAAGAATGTTAATAAAAAAAGGATGAACTTTGGTTTTTATTTCAATGCACAATTTGTGGCTTTTGTTTATTTGAGTGTGATTTTTGGTGGGTTGGATTTTTTTTATGAATCCAACGGTTGTGATTGTGTTTTGATGTAATAGATTGGCCAATGAGAAGCGTTATATGCTATTCTTATCTAATGCCATATCCTTATATCTATTGCTTTGTTTTTGTTGGTTCTAATAGATCATATGGGCCCCATTAGGTGCCATGTTGGAAGATTTTTTGTGACTAGAATCTTAGTCACCCATTTAGGTTTTGACATTTGGTAGGTTGCATTGTTTTCTTATATCTAGAAATGATATATCATGGTTCATATTGTGATGGAAAATATTGGTTGGATTTGGATCATGTAATCATGTTTAATACAAGTATAAAACAATGCTATGGATGAATACTTCTTTCATTGGAGTATCTTCTATTACCTTTTTGCAACACTTGATTTGCTATAAGTAATAGTAAATTTATTACATGCACCAAATAACTAATGGAAATTAGAAATTTATATTTTCATAATAATAAGTAATAACTTTCCTAATCATTGATTAATGTACTATATGTACAAAAGGTACTTAAAAACAAATGAAAGAAAGTATAAATGATAGTATAACGATTAAATACATGAACTGATTTTTGTCGTTTACTTCTTAGAACCATGTTAGAATATTTTTGACTATTGGTAACTTTTTCTCAAACTTAAAAGATAATGTTGAATGAAAATTAAATAAAGTATACTAGTTAGTTTTTGGTTGATGATATCATGTTTGACTCGAGTTTCTATGGAGCTAACTAAGTGTCAAGTCAATTTCAGTCGAGTCTAATTAATTTTTAAGTCTCTTTGAGTAAAATTTTGTTGGATATTTACGAGATTAAAGTTGGATATTGATTAATAGCAAGTTAGGTAAAGGTCGAGTTTGATAATCACATTTCAGTTTGATCTCGAGTACAAGTTGTTCTCAAGTCGTTCCACTTTATATGTTTATACTGGAGATTTCTTGGGTTGGATTTGATTTTTACAATCCTAGTTAAAAAAAATAAAAAAATAAATAAAAAAATAAAAAAATTCAATGCTAATCAAATAGTCAAACTTAAAACAATGACTCAAGGGAGACCCAATACCCAAAACGGCCTAATCCAAGCCGTGTTTGGCTCGATTTAGACAAATTGAACTTAATTTAATATAAATATCATCTCTAAATCACAATATATGAGGAAAATATAACTTTATATTGCATAGCGCATTAGAAGAAAAAGGAAAAGAACGCGAAAGAAGAATGCACCTTATTTGTTTAGTAAAGAAGCGAATAGAAATAGAAGGAAGATAAATACGTTCTCTTTAAATCTTTTTACTTTATGAGAGAATCTATTTTTAATAAAATTTGTCTATTTTTACACTCCAAACCTCTCCCTTTCAAATTTCTTCCTTACATTTTTATTATCTAAACAAGAATTATATATCCCTCTAAATTCCTCTTCTTTCTTTCTTTTTATTTGTATATGTGCAAAATCGGGTTATAGTCAAATTTTCCACTTTTAACACTAATAACAATCCTTATTTTTATCCCACAACTTTCACTCAAGAAATGAGTAGCAACAAGCAAGTCTCAGTTACAAAATCACCCCTATCAAAATTGGTTTCATTTTTTAAAATTTATTTAATTAGAAGAACATATTACTCCCCCAACCTGCACCCGTCAGAGAACTTTGCCACAAATTTCTAATTAATAATTGTGATTTGTAAATTATTATAAAAAGATAAAAAAAATAATAAAAAAATCAAAAAAATCAAAAAAGGTAATTTAAAATCACAAACTCTCACTCTATCAAATTCTACCACATAAGAGTGATTTATTAACTACACAAATCACTGTTATTCACTAAGACTTCTTCAAACTTTACATCTATTCAATTGAATTCACCAATCAGGACAAGACACGCAGCAACGTTTAAGGAAAAAATCGAACGTTTGGATGAATGGGTCTTGTGATAAACGTTTGCCAAGCCTTTTTGGATGACCAACCTCATTTAGGTCATTGTTAACAATAGAAATTTAAAGTTTGTCCTCATAAATTCTAAATTGTATCATTGTTAATAATATTCTTAATCATGATAAAGAATTAATAGGAGCGTTGCCTCCTATATGGAGTACATTGCGTTTGGCCTAACTTTTGAAAATAAATTTTTATTTTCTAAAAGTAATTCTGTAGAAACTGTGTTTTTAGAGAAATATTTTTTAGAAACAAATGAGTTTGATTTCATATTTTTAAAGAATTTTTTGGGAAACAAAAATAATTCGTGTGTTTGGCCTTTTTCTTCCTATGTTTACTTAAAGTTAGTGTTATTATATGAGGAATAAACATGTAGCATACACTAAAAAATAGTCGAGTTAAGTCACAAAGCATTGATTTTAAGAGAAACACCGAAAAACATATAGCATACTCTAAAAAATAATCACTATAATGTTAGAAAAAAAAATTCAATTACACTAAAATAATTGAAAATAAAAATAAATCTCAAATTTGACAATTTACTATATAGAAAAACATATTTAAAAATGCGTTAATAAATTTAAAAATAAAACATATATGAAATTTTGATGTAATTTTGATCACATAATATTCAATAAGCATAGAATTACTTTTTTAACATAAAATGAGAAAAATATAGAGCTATTTGAAAATTTTACAATTTGTAACTTTTCCTCTTGACCCTTGTAAAAGTTATTTTTAACTTTTTTCAAAATTGTTTCAACTTCTCAGAAACACAGTGTTTGGCCAAATTTTGACTTTTCTGTCGCAGAAG
Organism: Amaranthus tricolor; assembly: GCF_026212465.1. NCBI lineage: Eukaryota > Viridiplantae > Streptophyta > Magnoliopsida > Caryophyllales > Amaranthaceae > Amaranthus > Amaranthus tricolor. The sequence continues at coordinate 4,559,673 of NC_080059.1, forward strand.
TTATTGTAAAAGCTTGGCCCAACACTATTGTTAAATAACGTAAGTTTAAAAAGTGAAATAGTAGAGTATTTAAAAATAAAAAAAATTAAAAAAATTGTGAGAATATATTAAAAAATAAAAATTAAAACACATTAAAAATTGTTATGATTATGGGTGATTTATGTTCACCAAGTAATTAAGAACATAAAATAATCATATGTATTAAGGATAGAAGAGGACAATGTGGCACATGTGATTGGTTTGTTAGGAATCAATAGTACATTATACTATTGAAAGTATTAGCTTTGACATGTGAAGAGTTTAAAGTGCAAATTCAGTCTTAAGTTCAAAGTGCAAGAGTATTGAAAACCGCGGGGCATACATGGAAGAGGAAAGGAAATGGACAGAAGCAAACTGCCACCTGTTGATCGCTGCTTGGCCAGCCACTCGACTGGTTACTCGCCCAAGCAGCCAGTCGAGCGAGCCTACTAATGAGTATTGCATGTTGTGTTGTTTGTTATTGTTGCCTCACTTTTACTACTAAAAGCCCATTGTTGCTATATATACACAACACTTAGGACATTATAAAGTGCACCAAAGGCTTACATTAAAGAGTGTTTCGGTAATGAAACGAGGAAGTGCGAGACACTTGGAATACCGCAGATGGAGGCGTTATCGGAAGTAGCAACTCGTGGGAGGAAGCGACCTGAATTCCTGCAACACAACACGTTAGCCTTGTCCGGGGGGTGATCTCCCAGAAAACCCCTCCGACGCTCAAGTCAGAACGTAGATCGGAAATTAATGAATGACAGATTGTAGAATGAATGCAAGAAGGAAGGTCGGGATTGGGATTGCTATTGCTAGTGCTAGTGTTTGGGAAGGCTAAGGAAGTAATGTAAGCAAGGATACTAGGAAAGCTATTTCAGATGATCCTCCCTCCTTGATGGTAGCCCCTATTTATAATGGTGAGGAAGGGAAGTTGCAGAAGAAGTGAACTATCATGGGAGTAGTGGGAGTAATGGGAGGTGGACTGATCATGGGAAGAGTGGGCAGTTATTCATCTTGAAACAAGGAGAGCCATGCATTGTGGGAGAGTGGGGAGTTAGGGTTTTTTAGAGGTAACTGGCCCATGGGCCATTCAAGGAAGATGGGACTTCCAGAAAAAGCCCATTGACCGAAAGTCAAAATCAACGGAAAAGGTCAAAGGGTATTTCGGTAATATGATGCTAATTATTAAATAAATTAATTAATTAAAAAACAGTACCATGACATTTAGCCCCACGCATGAAGGGTGATGTGAGGGGAGAGCCCCAACGACCTGAAATATCTTCCTTTATGCGGAAAAACACGCGCCCATCGTAGTTGATTTGGTGAAGGGATACGATCATAAAGAACATTCAAAAGCCCCATGAGGATGAACACATACCCAATTAGGTGAATCTTCTAATGGATCATGAAAATTGAGCTCGTAAGCTTCGAGTCGACTGTTCATATGTCGAAATCCGAGTTGTACTGAAAAAGATATGACTTTTCAAAGTCATCGTGTGAAGCGCTCCGAGTTTAAAGAGAAACGAATAACGCCAACTGAGCCGCGGCTTTGAAGCATGCCACGGAGCAATCCTAATCATATTATCATATAGCAGCAAAAATATAGGTGTAAGGGCTTGATCCCGTGACCTCTCATATGGCATACTGCACCTACGACCAACTGAGACAACTATCCACTTATGTATCATATCGCGCGGACTCTTTATAATCTATGCTTCCAGTCCAGCTTTTAATACTTTGATGCCGTGACTATTCTTGAAACTTAGAATTTTTGAGACAAGATCGCCCCCAATGGGGGTCCGACTTATCTATCATGCGGATCATTCCAATTTTTTATTATTATTATTATTATTTATTTATTTTTTTATTTATTTATTTTAAATCCAAGAGGAGAGCGAATTGAATAACACAAGCCGCGGATTAAGTCATGCCGCGGAGTACTCTCAGCTAGCAGCAAAAATGCAAATAGGGGGATTTGATCCCGCGACCTCTGGGATAGTGTGCAGCACTTCAGACCAGCTGAGACAACCTTGCTATTATGTAGTAACTCAAGCCGTGGATTATATCATGCCGCGGAGTAGCTCCAGTCAACAGCAAAAATGTAAATAGGAGGGTTTGATCCTGCGACCTCCGAGATGGCGTGCAACACAAGGAACCAACTGAGACAGCTATCTACATGTGTAGCATATCGCGCGGATGTTTTATAAAATTGATGCTTCCAGCCTAGTTTGTGCTATTTTAATGCCGCGGAAGCTCCAACACTTAGAATATTTTTGGAACAAGACCCCCCTAAGGGGGTCCGACTTTTCTACCACACGGATGAAATCACAATAATTTTTATTTTTTATTTTTTATTTATTTTATTTATTATTATTACATACCGTGGAGTCTTAGGAGGATAATATGCCGCAGAACGAGTAAATCACGCGAGTTGATGACGCGGCTTAGATTTATACTTAGATTTTTAAACCTTCACTGAAGAACTTAGGGGAGTCTGACTTATCGACATCGCGGGACGATAAAAATACGTGAACAATTTTTCTCGTCTTAACAAGCCCCTTATTCTTCTATGACACGGGATGAGCACAAAGGTCCGTGTCTTCGATTATACGGACAATACGAGAATTCTTCCATACTTAGAATTTTTACAAAATTATTAGGGGCACCTGGGAGTCCGACTTATCGACTCTACGGACACTTTCCATACTTCGAAAAATTATAAGGTGGTCATTCGATGGTTTGCAACAAGGAGGATGACGCGGCCTCATTAATTTCCGCGGCTATCATGGGTGATGCGGCAAGAGAGCCGCCACGTCTACAAGTCGGACGGTGGAATGAGTGAACTCAGACTTGGAATTTTTTCCATGTTTTTCTTGGAGTGCAATTTAGGGTCCGACTTATTGATATCACGGGAGGATAAGAATACTTAGAATAATTTCTCGTCTCAGCGAGCCCTTCATATCTTCTACGCCGCGGAATGAAGGTAAGGGTCCGCGTCTTCGATCATATGGTCGGCACGGGAATCCTTCCATACTTAGAATATTTCAAAAATGGTAGGGAGCACCTGGGTGTGCGACTTATCAATATCGCGGATTGATAAAAATGCTTCGAAAGATTGGAAGTTGCTCCTATGACGCTAACGAGGATGACGCGGCCTTGTTGTATTCCGCGGCTATGTTGGATGACGCGGAATAAAGAATCACCAAATTAGCAAGCCGGACTGTAGAATGGGTAATTTCTATACTTAGAATTTCTGTTCTCCTTAGAGTATAATTCAGGGTCCGACTTATCGACCTCACGGAACGATAAGAATACCAGCCACTTCTCTTATCATACCCCTTGCTCTTCCATGACGCGGAATGGGCTTAAAGGCCCGTGTCTTCGATCATACGGAAATATGGGAATTCTCCCATACTTAGAATTTTTACACCATGAATGAGCGCACCAGGGAGTCCGACTTATTGATCATACGGACTTCCTTTGTACTTGGAATATTTTTCATACTTTATTCATACGATGGTTTAGAGCGACGAAGAAGATGGCGCGGCATAACATCCGTCGTATCTATAAGTCGGACAGCAGAATGTGTAATTTTTCTATACTTAGAATAATTTTCGTTTCTGGGGGTGCAGTTTAGGGTCCGACTTGTTGACTCCCCGGGCACATTCGAGTGTTGAAGGACTTAGAATAATTTTCTATATTCTACCCCTCCCTGGGGGTCCGACTTATCGAAGTTACGGGAACTTTCCTGACTTACGAGATTGATTTTTCTGAATCATTGAACCCGAGTTTACGGATCCCACTTATGAATATCGAAGATAGTTGAGATTTTACTTAGAATTTTATTCGGGATCTCATTCTAAAGGTCCGTCTTTTCAATGTCGCGAACAGGCAGTATCATGGGCAACCTTGGAATATTTTCGATTTTGGGACCCAATCTAAGGGTCCGACTTTTCGATATCACCGATTCATAGTGACTTAGAATAATTTGATTATGGGACCCCTCTCAAGGGGTCCGACTTATGGATATTACTGAATTTAATAAGATTTGCAATAGATTTTAGTCGAGTACTTACGAATATAAGAGCCGGATAATCTGAAAATAAAACTTCTGATGTTATAAATGAATTTTGATGATCACTAAGAATACAAATGACAACGCGAGCATGCCGCGGGATGAGTGCTGATAAAACAGAATACAAATGACAACGCGACTACGTCGCGGGATGCGATGATAAAACTGAATTCGAATGACAACACGAATACTTCGCGGGATGAAACAATTTCGCGGAGTTAAGCTGATAAGACTAATAAGACTGATAATCACTGATTGCCCCTTGCAAATCTTGTTAAATGAAGAATTTCTTCAAATGGTCTCCATTTTAATGGGCGGGGTAGTTTTTTTCCCTTTCTCTTTTGGCGGGTGTCGCGGAAGGTCCGCGCTTCATGGTGTTGATGAGGCATTGGCGGGCCATTACCTGGTCTCCCTTGAGGATGCCAACTTGTCCATCATCCCGCTCGAATTGCAGCAAGAGTTGATGAGGAAAGATTGCTGCTTTGATCTTGTTAATAAGTGGAAGCCCAATGATGGCGTTGTAGGGGAATACGAGATCCACCACCGTGAATCGTATGGGCATAGTTCTGCTTCCGCTTCTTTCCCCTACTCGCACAGGGAGTATGATTGTTCCCATTGGAATGACCTGGTTTCCTCCAAACCCAATCAAAGGTTTATCAAGGGGTTGCAGGTGCTTTTCTTCGAATTTCATTTTTCTTAGGCATTCCATCGTTATAAGATCGGCTGTGCTTCCGGTATCCACCAATACTCGCCTCACCATCATTTGCCCAATCTTGATGGTAACCACTAAAGGATCAGTGTGTGGTTGTTGCAACGGTTGGGAAGTAGTGGCATCAAATCTCATGATCGGCCCACTTGAGGTGGTTTTTGGGGGTCCTTTGAACAAAGTATGGACGCTGCCTTTCGTAGCGCGGATTGTGGGATATTCCTCGGTGTAGCCGCTGAAAATCATATTGATGGTTCCTTGTGTGTTGGAACTTTCACGCCTAGCCTCGTTTCTTTTCTGGTTCCAAGGCCTTCCTTCCGCGTCGCCTCTCGTGCCATAGTCCTTTCGATTGATGAACCTTGATAGCTCCCCCTCGTCGGCTAGTTGATGTAGGATACGTTTGAGTTCGCGGCATTGGGCCAAAGTGTGTCGTGCTCTTTGTGGTAATCACACCACAGATTGTAGTTGCGTCGATCGGAGGGAGTGGTAATAGGAGGGGGAGTTGGCAACTCATCCCGAACAGCGAAGAAAATGTCCTTCCTGTTCCAATTGAACCTCGGGTCATTACCTCCATCAAGCAAATTCCGCGTTTTGGACTCCCCTTCAACGGCATATACGTGCCGGGATCGTGGAGGTCCCATGTCTGATGGAGGCTCTGGACGATGCGGCATGTAATTTTTATCCCTCCTAGATGGATGTTCCTCTATGCTCCTTGAGGAGCGATTGGATATTGGATCCTTCTTTTCTGATTTACGCCTCTTTGGGTCATGTGCCTGACATATCTCGGAGGCCGTGACATAGCTTTGACATTGCTTCATGGCCTCCGCGTATGTCTTCACTTGACTCTCGACCAACTGGAACTTGAGCCTTTGAGCCTTCATTCCGTTGATTAGGGCGTTTAAGGCGACTGATTCTTCCAAATCCGTTACCTCCAGCACAGCCTCATGGAATTTCCTCAGATACGATGATATGGATTCCCCTTCCAGTTGCGTTATGCTAAGCAAATGGAAGTTTGATTTCTCCTGCCTTCTGGATGCCACAAAGTGACCCAGGAATTTGCTCTCTAATTGGGCAAAGGTGTGGATACTTCTCCCTGGAAGAGAGGTGTACCACGTCAAGGCTACTCCTGTGAGAGTAGTTGGGAAGAATTTGCACCACAATGCCGGGTTGGTGGTGTACAGCAACATCAAGTTTTTGTATGCCATCAAGTGTTCCTCGGGGCAGGATGTTCCATCGAAGGCCGCCATATTTGGGATCTTTATTTTCCCGGGGTTGGGAGTATTCAGTATCTCCGGAGCCAACGGAGAGATTATTGGCATAAGATCTTCGGGGAGGCTACTCTTGCCGGTCTCATTCCGCGGCATTATGACGGGGCTGGTGGGATGGCTAGATCCCGTGAGTTGCGCTTTCTTCCTTTCTTCCCTCCTCTTGTCCACCAATGATTGAACACTTTCGAACGCCCTCTGCTTCTTGTTTTCCAGGTAAGTACGGGCATCTCGAGAGGCGGTTTTGGATTCCCCGTTTTGGGATTCGCTTCTGTTGAGGCTTGTATGTGTCCTCGATCTTTCCCTCCTCTTCTTATTGCGTCTACTGGAATGTGACATCCTTGAGTTCCCCTCCTAAGATTCATGGGATTTTGATAGCTCCTGGTGGGGTTCGATTCTCTCTCGCAGATTTTTTATCTGCTCCGCCATTTCTTCCAATACTTGCTGTTGAGGGGGTTATTGTTATTATTCATGACAGTGCGGAGTTGTTCGGAAAAAGCGGCAGTGAGGTTTCGTGCTAGCATGTCCAGATCACGACGAGTCACGGCTTGGTTATTAGCGTGACCTGCGGAAGTGTCCGTATCTGTGCTATGCACGGTTGCGGTTTGTGTTGGATTTCTTTTGGGAGCCATGACTTTTTGTAACACTCCCCACAGACGGCGCCAAACTGTTTCGGTAATGAAACGAGGAAGTGCGAGACACTTGGAATACCGCAGATGGAGGCGTTATCGGAAGTAGCAACTCGTGGGAGGAAGCGACCTGAATTCCTGCAACACAACACGTTAGCCTTGTCCGGGGGGTGATCTCCCAGAAAACCCCTCCGACGCTCAAGTCAGAACGTAGATCGGAAATTAATGAATGACAGATTGTAGAATGAATGCAAGAAGGAAGGTCGGGATTGGGATTGCTAGTGCTAGTGCTAGTGTTTGGGAAGGCTAAGGAAGTAATGTAAGCAAGGATACTAGGAAAGCTATTTCAGATGATCCTCCCTCCTTGATGGTAGCCCCTATTTATAATGGTGAGGAAGGGAAGTTGCAGAAGAAGTGAACTATCATGGGAGTAGTGGGAGTAATGGGAGGTGGACTGATCATGGGAAGAGTGGGCAGTTATTCATCTTGAAACAAGGAGAGCCATGCATTGTGGGAGAGTGGGGAGTTAGGGTTTTTTAGAGGTAACTGGCCCATGGGCCATTCAAGGAAGATGGGACTTCCAGAAAAAGCCCATTGACCGAAAGTCAAGGTCAACGGAAAAGGTCAAAGGGTATTTCGGTAATATGATGCTAATTATTAAATAAATAAATTAATTAAAAAACAGTACCATGACAAAGAGCTACCTTCTTGCTTATGTAATTGTCCCCTTATATTATTCTCCATTGTAATTTCCTTAAGTTTTATATTTCTCCTTTAAACACATTAATATTAATCCTAGGCTAGATAGTGAATGCAGTCCAAGTTTAATAAACCACTTTAAATCTTTATATTGATTATTTATTTATTATTACCATTCATCATATACATACATATTTAGTTCTACACTAAGACACAACACAAATCTTTACTTAGATTTTGAGTGAGGTTAATATCTCCAATTAAAAAAATAAAAAATAAACAAAGTTTGTTCGGATGGAGAATTACTCTATAACATAGAATCTCGTAGAAGAAGGGTGACATAATGTTGGGTGTAGTTGTGGACTCATTTGAATGCCACTCAATCTTCATGCAGGCGTGCAATTTGACACGGAAAAAGTAGTCAAGTACTACTTCCCCAACCCTAATCATGCTTATATGCAAATCATTTCTTTCGTTTTTTATATAATATTCTAAAATTACTTTATTATTAAGTAGCTAGTAACTATTAAAGTGAAAATTGGATTAAAGAACATTATTATGTAAATGAGAGGAAAGACGTAAATTAAAATTATGAGCGAGATAGTATGACAACCAATAATAAATCTACATCAATTAGTTTGTTATCACATGATTTCAAATTAAGTATTTCGAATTAATACATCTGAAATCGTGTTCCAATTATTTTTTTTATAATTGTAAATCACTTTTAAAGTCAGATCAATCAAACTCAATTACAAAATCAATATATTTTATTTTTAATATCTTTAGACAAATTTAAAAGGCTAAATTCAAACCATATAAAAAATTAGTAAGTTATATAGGAAATTTAGTTCAAATAAAAATAGTATGCACAAGTTTATTTTAATAATTGTGAATTAAAAAGTGTGAATAAGCAAAATAAAAAAAAAATAAAAAGTAATAAACTTGTAAAAGATTTTAAAATTGCCAATAAAATAATTTTGATCGAGTTCATGTGAACCTTTTGTAGAGAGATGAGAAAAATTAAAGGAATCAGCCGAATGGCTTCAAATTTGAAGAACTACCAACATCTCAACATTATATTTAAAATTTGAAACATACTACTTAGCAGGTCCAAATTACATAATTATAACTGATTCAAAATCAGTCCCAATCCCAATTACACTTCATTTTGCTCAAACAACAAACTACTAAACTCAAATTAGAAACATCTAAAATCTAAAATATTCCTCGAAAATAAAAAAAATAAAAGAAAAAGACCTCACAATTTCTAAAATACCCATATTTTAATGGCGGGTGGTAAAAGACCCACCCCTGCCTACATATATATATATATTGTATCCCATAATAATATCAGGACACAAACTTAAAATAACCCAATTACCCTTTAACCCATAACTGAATTGAAGTATAATGATATTTGTATGGGCTAAATGAAATAAAAAGCCCACATCATATATTTTAATTCAGTACTGATATATAATAATAATAATAATAATATGATAAAATGATAAAGATTACTCTAAAATTAACCCTTACCATTGGACCCCTATAAAAAAATAAAAACTAAAATTACCCCTATGACTCATTTTGTAAAATTATGGTGACAGACAGTGGTGATTGTTTAAAATTGGCCACCCGTGTAAGTCTGACCAAAGGACCAGTTAGGAGGAGCCACGTTAAGAGCAGTGACGGTGCGGCCGTCACTGGCGGTAATCTTAAAAGATAGGGTTTGGCCATTGAGGTAAGAGTTGCTTTGCCAATTTTGACCCCAGTTTCTAGACATGGGTTGCCAATTAGTTCTGGACCCTTTGATTGAGACTGCATGTACATCACCTGCACCTCCAACGTTGGTGATTAATACCAAATTGAAGTAAGAATGGCCGTTGATTGTGAATCTAATTCCACCCTTTTTCCTGCATGGTACCCTGTACAAGTAAAATCAGAGGTTCAGCATCTTTAACCAATTTTGTGCTTACCATTTTCACAACTCACATAATTTAGAGTATTACTTTTAATGACCTTTCATCCAACTTTTACAACCGATGCATAAATTTAGTATAATTCCCTTCAATTTCCTTACATTCTCTATGATTTTAGTTTCGTAAGTGTAACATTTAGAGTCTAAATTTTTTCGACAATAAAATTTACTTTTTTAACAAAAATAACTATTTGTCTGATATACTACTTTACAAGGACATTACATATCTACGTTTTTTCTCTAAAGTTTACTTAATATTTTCATATTAATAGACCTTTCGCTTCATTATAATTTTTTTTTTTGCGTTTATAGATGTTTCACAACAGTTTTTTAAAATAATTTTATATTATTTTGACACAAATAAATATTAGACGGTCAAATTCATCTAAATCCAGTGTTAACAAATTGTCCACCCAAGTAAAAAAAACGCACAAATATATATGAGACGATCAAATCATCTAAATCTAGTGTCTAAATCTAGTGTCTAGTAATGTATGAATAAGCTAATTTTACACAAGTTATTCTCAATGGCAGGTTTAAAATTAACTGGTCAAACAAGCTTATAAATTTAATTGTCAAATTAGCTACTTAGATAAAATACTACTGTTTTCAAATGTTTTTCGCATCTACTATAAAAAATTATGTCTAAAATTTTAATTAAATTTCTCCCTTCAAAATAAACAACATACGTTAGGAAACGGGAGTAAGTCATTAGCTATCAGTGATATGCAAAAACACTCATGTTTTGTTTGCTCATCCTCATAATTTGAAATAACAATTAACTATTACTTATTAGTGTAATACAACTCTAAAAGTAAATTGCATGGTTAAACCATTAGCAATTGCCTTTAAACTTTTATTTTCAAAATTGAGTGCACATCTAAGAAAAGTGAAGAAAAAAAGATGGTCTTACTAGAACCGACCCCAGCTTTAAAAAAAGTGCATTACATCTCAAAACAAAAACAATTCATTTAAAATTTGAATATTTAGACTAGCCTTAGGCCCTTAGCTAAGTTATTAGTATAGGATAGCTAGGCTAAAATAAAGTTATGGTTAAAAAGAACTAAAAATAATTTCACAATTCCTAAGCTTTTAAAGGAGAAAACAAATAAAAAAGAGTACCTTCTGAACGAAACAGGGACAATTCCAGCTTTGTATTGAGCAATCTGTTGAAAAACAGGTTGAGCAAGGTCAAAGTGTTTCAATGGAGGGTTGCACCATCCTCCTGCGTTATTAGGTAAGGCATTGTTCGGTGGACAGAAATTAGTAGCTGTGACTATAATTGAACCAGGCAAACACCATCTCGCGTCATTCACGCACCGCATTTCGAAACATGCACCACAGCTCAAACCATTGTTGAACAGAGCAGTGCTCAACGCTGCCGTACTCGTACCGTACCCTTGGCTGTATAAATTTCCATATCCACATGCTCCTCCTGCGAAATTCAATTTGTATGCGTTTTCATTATTATAACCGCAAAATTATTTTTATTTTCGGAGGAACTAAACAGTATACAGCAATTAAATTACGAAAATAGAAGGAAATTAAAAAAAAAAAAGCATAATACCCATGGTTCCAGAAGCGTCGCCGCCGCCATAGAAGGTGGCATGAGCGTCAGTCCAAGCACCGGCAATGTGACCGCCACCGTGACCGTGGCGAGCGAAGGAAGAGAAAGAGAGGAGAGAGATTATGGTGAGAAGGAGGAGAACGTGAGACATGGTTAAGGAGAGAGAATTAAGGTTGGAAGGAGGAGAAAAAGGGGTGGAAGGACTAAAGACTAAAGAGGGGTTGGGAAGTGGGAAGTGGGAAGCAAGGTGAGCAAAAATGGGAGGGGAGTGAAGGGAAATAAATAGAGGGGGAAAAGTGAGGACTGAGAAGGGAAAGAAGCATGGGTAGTCCGTAGTAGGGCCGTGGTTTTGGACTAAAGTGGCGCTAACTTGGAACTTTGTCCCAATTGTTACACACGAGTCCGATCTGGAAAATATTATGAGATTTTCTATGATTATGTTCATTGAGAATACTATGATCAAATTTATTATATAAATTTATTATCCTACAAGAAAGTGTTTCATAAGCACTTGAATCAATATTTTTTTTTTTGGCTTTGGACTTTTTACTTGTTTTTTCTAATAAAAAAGCTAACAATAAAATATTAAACACTTCTACATCAGCTAGCTAAATCAGTCTGCTTTAGCTAAAATTTTTAGTTTTTATTAGCTTTAGACTTTTTACTTTTTTTGTTCTAATAAAAAAGCTAACAATCAACAAATATTTTTTTATCAAACACTTCTACATCAGCTAGCTAAACCAGTCTGCTTTAACTAAAATTTTTAGTTGTTAAATAAGCCAAAAACTCCAACCAACAACTATTTGTTAAATCATTTTATAACAAAAAGCAATTTATAAAATCTTTTATAATAATATTGCTAGCTTTACTTGTTCAAGTACAAAACTATATTTTTTACGCACTAAAATCAGTGACTATGTCAATAGTCTTAATTATCAGCGATTTTAACAAAGAATCACTTACATTTTGTTAGTGATTGTATCAAAAAATCAATGATATTATATCTGCTCCTTGAAGTTGATATTTTTTGTGCATTTTTGTTATATTGAGATCAAAGTTGATAAGTCTTATGATTTATAAGTAGAGTTAAAATACCTGTGAATTAAACTAGGGTAGGGCTTAGCTTGCTCATTAACACCACCCCGGTTTAGTGTGTGTCGCTATTTGACTTTTTATGATTTTGAATTTTAAGTTCGTCCTTGAATTAAACATATTATTTGATTTGGTTAAGAATATGAAAGAGAGGTTGACGGATTAATAATTTATGCCACCACGTTTGGCCGCTTTCGGGAAAGTAATCTTAATCATGACCCGTATGATTGTTACTTTGTCGGTACTAAAATGTGATAATAAGAATGATATTAAGTGTAAATTTTTATCAAATACTCCCTCCGTTCCTTTTTGTTTTTCCACATTACTAAAACGGGTAGTTCCATAAGTTTTTCCACTTTAGAATACTTTCCATTTTTGAAAAGTTTTTTTCCCATTTATACCCTTCAAATACCCTCTTTTACCCTATATATTTTTATTTTAAATGTTGGATTCAATTACGGTATGTGTGCAGCCTCCTTCATTTAACACCATCATCATTTTCTGCTTCCTCTCCCCACGTTGCTTTCTCTCTCTTCCTTGAGTTTCTTCCATGGCTTTCTTAGCTTTTATCCCCTGTTCATTCCTCTTTTTTACTCCATTTTTACTGCATTAAAATGTAGATCGGAATTTGGTCTTCATTTTGATGTTCGTTTTGTGAATTTTGGTTGAGTTTTTTTTTTCAAGCCCTCTGTTTTGCTTTCTTCTTCGACTTCCATTGTTACTGTTTGAAGCCTTTGTTTGTCCATGACAACCGTCGAATCTAAGAGTGATTCGACCATACCATCATACCTTTATGACGGTTTGTGTGATCGTGGAGAATTTTGTTCTTGTTCCATTAATGGGAGGTCACACTCTTATTCAAATGAAATTCTTAAATGAACTAAAAAAAATCTTGAGGCATATCAAAAGGCGATGGAGGATGATGCTACATCTAGGTTTCGTGATTCTACCCCTTCTCCTAATGTTGAAGAAGAAGAAGATCTTGAGGCATATCAAAAGTCTCCATCTCATGTTAATCCTTCAACTCCATCAAAGATTCATGAAGACCAAGTTAATTTGGTTGTCCCTGACACTCCTGAGGAAGTTATTGCTGCAAGGGGTAAAAAAAACCCTAAAAAACGCACGTGAATTATGTAATTTTTTCTTGAATTTCCTTTTCATTGTACACTCATGATAAGTGTTGTTGATGTTTGCTGTTGGATTTGTTTGATTTTGTGATGTTTGATGTTGGATTTTTTCTGAACCTTTTTTATTTCGTCTTATTTTTTTTGGAAGTCTGTTCTTGAAATTTTTTTAAAAACCCCTGTGATGTGTTTATGCAATTACTTGACCTAAAATCTGAAAAATTATCTATAATTACTTGGTTGAGTAGCAATTGTGTACAATCGGCACATCATATGATATTTTTTTTCATGTACAGTAATTTGCGTCATTTCTTGTTGAAATTTTAAAAAGCTGAGAGGTTCAAAGACCTCAATGATGAATTAGGGGGCAAAAAAACTGAAATGATCATTATATAATGACGTAAATACATATACATGATCTTAAATTTCCATTTTGATGTTGATTTCATAATTAGTTGCTCCTAAGTTTTATAGAAACAATTTTGATGATGAAAAAAAATAAACTGAGGGGCTGTAATTTATAATCATCTTTGAGATTCTTCCACTACTTCATCATATGCTTCAAGTATTTGTTGATTAAGTTGTGCAGCATCTTCATTTTCTGTTTGTGTGCCTTGCTGATTTGTGCTTGGGTTAAGGAAACGTACACATTCCCTAACCAATTGTGATGGTACTCGCACTTGTATTCGTAACCTTCCATTGTCTTCTTGAACTTTCTTCCCTAGGTGTGGCTGAACATAGTCATTAGACCCTTTAACCTTTAGGATTTCATTTAAGTTGTGTTGTAATGAAATCCATACATTGGTTAAAGTCTTTGGATGTAACTCTTCGAATGGATCTTCCACTGCTTTTATTAACTCATTCATGTTCTTTGGCATTTTCTTATGCATAAGTGATTGTATGCTCCTAAAAAAACCCAAATCTAGAATATTACAATCGGGACTATTTGATGGTTGTTGAGTTAGAATGAATGTTAAGCCCCCTTGCCTGTTGTTTTGTTGCCAAATTGGATCATCATTTGTTATGTGAACCCTTGCATTATCTTGTTGGATGAAAATTATCGATGGAGCATCACTTGGCCATTTTCTAAGAATAGCTGGAATTAATTGTTCAATGAGCATGCTCCTATAAATTTCCTGAGTAACCGAGTCAGTTGGTTTAATTTCTATAGACCCCCTTGGACGGTTAATTGAATTTCTTTGTGCTGCAACCCTACTTATGAAAGGGAATATTCCGATTTTCCCATCAAATGTGCATTGGCCATATTGATTCCATCTAGGCCTTGCAACCGCCCCTAAAAACATGGCTTTTGGAATGAATTTTGATGACTTTCCCGCCCTATATGGAATATTTTCTTTGTGTGCTAGATAAACTCTTTGTGTCTTCTTGGTTAAGTAAAACCATTTTTCATCAATATGTATGAAGTCATACATACCTTTATACATTGGATGATGATGAATTGTATCTTCTTGAATGAGACTTAAAATCCACTCAACCCTTCTTGCCTTGTTTGCATTTGTTAAATAAGGGTGTAATGGATTTGAATGTGCCTTAATCTCCCCCCTTCGTATCAATCGCCAAACCGTTGTTGGTGCCAAGTCTAAGCATGTTGCAACATCTCTTATGCATGTACGTTCACCCATTGGTTTTGATTCAAGTACGTTTGGTGCCACTTGAACTCTTTTTCTTCCACAATTCTTGTACTTTGAATCGACAACATAAGGCTTGTTTTCTTCTTTGGTTTCAATTGCACGTTTCCATATGTTTCGAATTGTTCTTGGTGTGTAACCGTATTTGTTTGCTATTCGTACGAATGTACCATGTGGGAGTGAGTCACTTACTTTAAGTGACAACATTTCATGTAAAATGAGATGCCTCATGTGGTTTGTAAGCCTTGTTTTACGTTGATGTTGCTGTTCTATTTGTTGTGCATCATTTTCTTGTGGTTCCTCGTCGGAACTGGAGCTTGACTCTGGATCGTATGCATTTGATCCAAAATACCAAGCCCCCTCTACCTCATCTTCATCATTTGAAGCCATTACAAGGCTAATGATGTTGCTAGACAGTTGTTTTTGGTGGGAGTGAGGCTGCTGTTTGGGTTTAATATAGTTGCTGTGAGGCTGTTTGCTGGACTTTTGATAATGTTTGCTGAACTTTTGATACTGTTTGCTGGACAAGTACTGTGAGGCTGTTGTTTTATGCTTAAATAAGATGATTAGGAATTTGTAAGGTCATTTTTTTGGAGATTGTACTTGTAATTCTTCATTATATTAATCTATGTATTTCTAATTTGGCCAATGCAAGGCCAAATTATGCTGTTTTGGATGGCTGGAAATTTTGTATTTGGTCCATGTACTTTAAATTTTTCCCTCCTTTTTTTTAGAACCAAAAATGTAAACTTTCCCAATTTGAAAAGTGGTTACTTTCCCTCCATGTAAATTCTCTCTCTACAATAAAATCAGATTTTTTTTGATTATTTAATTATATCTACAATTAATTTCTCTCTCATTATTCCAATACAATCATTACTTCCCACTATTATATATTAAAATAATACCCACTATCGCCAAAGATTCTTTTTTTCTTAATCTTTGTGAAATACCCAAAGTGGAAAAACATATAGGAACGGAGGGAGTATACCATATCATACCATAGTGATGAAACTTTAATAACAAAACATATTTGTTCACAAATTCCAATTATCATTAAATTTTGTCTCTTTAAACAGTGTATTTGAAAGTGATAATGTATTTAAATCAATTTTATGAAGAATATTATAAATTAAAGTTGAGCGAACATAATTATTAAACTTGTAAAAAAAAATTTCCAATGAAAAATTCAATAATTTTATATTGTCTTTTTAATTTTTCAGTATTTAATACCGATAAGAGAAAAGACTATTATGGTAAATAAGTGAATACTAGTATTTCACATTAAATAATTTAGGCAAATATTTGTTTTTTTTTTTAATAAATGCAAGATACAGAAGAGGTTAATAATAAATGTCGCTGAAGTTTCTGGCAGTCCGGTTCTTACCTTTAACAAACAGTATTTTCTGTATTTGTAATTCTGTATGTATAATTATGTAGGAGAGAGAAATGCAGAGAAAATAACCAAATTGGCTGCAAGAAAGAAAAAACAAAGGGATGACCAAATTGAATTGTGGCAAGAGAGTAACTCCATTTTGGGTCGTTAGTATAGTGCCCCTTCAAATGGGTAGCTGGCTAGCTGTAACTGCAACAGCTATTCTGGTTGTGTAGGAAACTAATTTAAAAGGCTGATCAATTTATGAATGCACTCAAATTACATATATACTCTTGTGATTTTGAAAATTTGAAAAAGATGTGCGGTGATAAAAATATATGACTTTTAGTTTCAATTTTTAAAAAATAAAAAATACTATGATTTATATATTTGAGTCAAATATTGATGATTTAATATACTTATTCAAACAACATTTTTAAAAAAGTTAATTACAAATGTATTGGACTATATATCAATTTAGTCTTTAAAGGTACGCCAGAGCTACAATAAGAAAAAAGTGAGTAAATATTGAGACTCTTGAACTGATAGATATGTTACAATGTTCAAATCGAAGCACTTTGACTTATGCACTCTCAATTTTAATAAGTTTGCGATTCTTAACAGCTGCCTAGATTATTTGGACAAATCGTTGTATAAAAAGAAAAAACTAGCTCTCAGCAATTGCTGGTTGTCAACGAATAAAAGTCAAGTAGCAATGCCAGATTCTAAAAGATTTAGATTCTCGAATCAAAGCATCCGCCTTTGAACCCTCAACATTTGATTTTGTGGTATTTTAAGGGTGATTAAGTGTGACTTAATCCTTAATCCATGGTAAATGTATTGTGGTGAAAAAGGTTAAAACTGCTATAAGGGTTGAAGGGCTTGAAATGAATAATTGGCTTTTGGAGATAGAAGAAAAAGCCGAGTCGACTTTTCTCCTGGCCAAGGGAAAATCGACTCGACTTTACCTGCTGGACAACTTTCTTGTTTGTTCTGTTTTTTGTTTCTTGAATTCCTTAGGATTATATATAAGTGTTTTGTCCCTATGCATTATAAATAGGGCTAAACACATAGATTAGGTGTCATGCTTTCTTAACCTCTCTTTCTCTCCAAAATCTATGTCTATTCTCTCCTATTCTCTTATCTCTCAATTGTAATCATCATCATCTCTTGTATCTCTATTGGAGAACCATTGAAAAAGTAATAAGACATCTAAATTAGAACACTGGACGTAGCCCAATTAGGGGAACCACTTACATCTTTGTGTTGGCTTTGATTGCATTCTTGATTGCTTAATTGGGATTCTTGGTGGGTTGCACATTTTGATTTTGTTTTTGGGTGTATTGCGTGAGACTTAACCTTTGATCCTTGAATGTATAAGTGATAATTTGTTCAGGTTCCCACAATCATTTGGAAGTGCTCCGCTGAGCTAAGTGAGCTGTAATAGCATGAGATGTGATATTGAATAAATTGAATTGAATTGTATGGACGATACCCAAATAAACTTTCAACTCACGTATTAAATTTTTATTTATAAAAGTGACAAAGTAAAATTTAAATAAAATGTGAGGTAAAATGGTTAAACTATCCAAGATAAAATAATTGTGGGAAATTGGGAGTAGGAAATTAAGTGTAACAAATAAACATTTGTGAATTCTCACGAAATGACGACCGAGTATTTATGGTGCCTAGTATTGATATTGTTGAGGGTTTGACCTATGTAGCTAAACCATCCCTTTCCGCAATCTCAATTCTCAATTCTCAATCTCAAGGAAGAAAAAATAAAGTTGAATACAATCACCAACGTTATACTAAAACCGCAGACCGTGAACGAGGACTAGTTGCCACAACTAGCTACTGCTATTCACTCCATTTGTATACCATAAAATAAAAAATTAAATTTTTTTCAATAAAAAAAATTTAGATAAATTTTATTGATAATCCTAAGCTTTCGACTTTTTCACGTAGTAGACGAATATATGTGGAAAAGTTAGAAATTTAAAGTCACTATTTGTTCAACACGTGAAAAAGTCAAAACTCGGAGTTATCATATGACATTTCCCAAAAATTTAATACTTCTATTTGATAATAAATGAAAAAATATGAATTCTGTGTATTAAATTAAAGGTAAATGAAAATACATAGTTGAGGTTAACATAAAATTATAGCCTATTGTTAAAAATTGAAATAATGTAAAATGTGTGAGATCGACCAAATATTTTCTCCGTCTCACTTATTCAGCATACAATTCGCAACTTTTTTAATCATATTTTCTTTTAATTCCATTTATACAACTCTTTTTCTTCTCATTATTCTCTTAAAAAACACTTGTTTTTTATTTTAATTAAAATAAATATAAAAATAAATGATGATAAATAAGTGAGAGGAAAAAATATTATTCACAATTGTTGCCTGTCTTCATACATGCAAATACAGAAATGATAAGATACTCTCTGTATATATGACATTTTCTGTTGCAACCGTATTTATGATTATGGGTTTGGATTTTGCTATCTGTTTTTTTGTATTTCTGTATCTGTATACGTACTTTGTATTACCGTCATTTTCCTTCTTTTCTGCTTATTTCCTAGTGAGTAGTGATAACTGATAAGCTTACATCTTCTATCGTAATACTTCTGTATAATACTCCTTTTGTTTCAATCTTCCAATTCATTTTTTTACACTTTTTATTAGTTAATTTTTAGTTTATTCAATCAAATAGTCTCATTTGTCCGGATACAATTGTCAATGTAATAATTTATCATAGATATCTCTAATTATACATAATTAAAGATTATAAAAAGTTAATATTAATAATTTTTGTATTGAAATAAATTAAATAAAATTCCACTTGACTATATTAATTATAACTTATAGATTAAGAATAAAATACATCTAAAGAATAATTAATAAATAATATCAAAAGTCATAATTTTTTTGATATCAACTTTGTAGAACTACAATTTATATAGAAGTATGTCATCATTCAAAACAAATTAAACTTAAAGAAATTAAAAGACTTGTTTGATTGTGTGACACAGAGGTAGTTTGTGACTAAACGTTAATTAATATATCTAATCAAGAAAGAGTCAATTAAGAGTGTTAACTTATTTGATAAGTGTAATTATACTGATTGAATTAATTTATTATGTATTTCTTCCGTCGTCCTACTAACTAATTTGTTAGATAATTAATGTACCAAAAAAAAGGTAAAAATAATATTTTATGAAAAAGGAATAAATGTGTGATGTAATGAAAAAGTAAATTTAGTATGTAGATGAAAATTAATAAAAAATGTGAATCATAAAAAAAATAGAAATATATCTATCTTGCAAATTTTGTATCTCACCGTGAGACGTATTCATACAAATAGCTCAAAACGTCAAATTGTTGTAATTTTAGAGACAAAATTAATAAAATTGAAAGGATAACCAATACCTTTAGCTTTTGGATCAGCCTATATAAAACCGTCTCAGCTTTTGGGTTAGCCCATATAAAACCATCTCGTGATGAGACGATCTTAATAAAAAATTTGTCATATTTTAATTTGATGGAAGGATAAAAATAAAAAATAATACAAATTTACTATGATGAGGAAATAATACGTAATTCAATGATGCTAACTAATTAATGCTCAAATTAATGATGATTGTGAAAGAAGGTGGGGGAAATATGGTTAGCTGTGAATGCTTGAGATATTTCCTTGATAATTAATATCATAAGTGAAGATAACAATAAATCACATATTTGAATTTTTACTTTTTATTTCTGAAATATATTATGTCGAGTATCAGAAGAGTTTGTATTGAATTTATATTTTAAATTCAAATTAATCTCTAATATGAATAGACTTGATAAGAATAGAAATTTATACAACAATCGTAATTATAAAGATTATCTTATAATTGAGTTAGTTTCTTAACTAAAACAAATTAGTCATATATTAATTTGTGATTTATACTTTATCGTTATTAAAAATTAAAATGTATTTCCTTCCGTAATTATTTTTCCACATCATAACAAACATCGATTCTATGGAGGCCCTCAAAGATTTGCGGTCGATTGGGAGGTTGTATGTATTGTAGTCTTAATCCAAAGAAATAATTTGTAGACACCTAATTGATGTTTAAGTATCACTACTCATAAAAGTAGTCGGAGTCCGTCTTATTTGTGTTTTAAGCTTTTAATATTTTTTATTTATTTTTTTTATCATTTTATTCACTTATTTATTTATTTTTTTTGATTCACACTATATTTACTTTTGCTATTATTATTTTTATTATTATTATTCAGTTACAGTTTCTATGTGTGTTGTAAGTTACAAGTATCTTTTCAGGCGTATTGTGTTCACTCATCGTTCTCTTTGCAGGAGCCTAACTATCAATCCGGGGATAAATTGAGTGCGCACATTTTTTTTTGGAGAAAGCACGATTTGTCACCATACTCTTTTCCTCACGAAACCTAACTTATATAAAATATTAAATTGATAATTATGACTATGATTATAACTGCCCTAGAATGTGGCCCTTTAATTTGTTTTAGTTATGTTATAATCAGTACGAATGAAAAATGCATGATGAGAAATCGAAACGTGACTCATTCCGAAAACCAACAAATGTTAACAAATGCGAACTGATATTTGGACTCTTTTTCATCGTCGGTTTTGCTACTCTACAATTTACATATTTCATTCTATTCTAACTTTCTTTATGCCAATTGTATGAACCATTCATCACTTGTTCGAGAGCTATATACTTTTTCGTTTCATTATACTTAAAATTAATATTAATATTTTTTTTGCACAATTGCCATTAGTTACAAGTAATTTTCAGAATAAAGGTAATAATAATTTGTTGTTGGTGAATGGATAATTTATAAATGAAATAAGAATATAAGAGAACGAGACTAATAAGAGAATTATAAAAGCATTGTCAAAAGAAAAAATAGTGCAATTTTGTACGAATATTATTTCTATGTAACGAAATTTTAATAAAAAAAATTTTATATAGTAATAATGAAATTGAAATACATCAAATAAAAATCAAGTTTGATTATAATTTTTCTTGTACCAGGGCATTAATTATTAAATGACATTTGTCTATAGAGTTTGGGGGCTTAGGAGCGGAATATTTAATTCTTTGATAGGTCTAATAACTAAAATAAATATTTTTATATGAATTTTTTTTACAAATTTCATAATAGAAAATTTATTTTTTATGGAATAATGATGGAGTTGTGGATCTATCATGTTCTTAGATAGGTATGTCCATTGGGGATGTAAATTGGACATACACAAAACCTTAATTACCTAAATTAGTGATTAATTACCTATGATGCTAGAACAAAAATCTTTCAAGATATATTTACAATGAGGGTGCACCAGATTATTCCATAATATATCACAAGATATATTTATGCTATATTTATACTCTTAGTTTTAACCCCATCCAAACCACATATTATTGTTCTTGATATTGATTATATATTATATATCAAGTAAATTTATATGAGACCATCTCACTAAAAAATAAACTCATATAATTAGTCTATTTATTTAATTAATTATTTTAAAATTATAAATAATTACATTAATAAACTAAATTTACATAAATCAATCCAATAAAAATAATCTCACAATCTATATATCATTTAATAATTTATGATGTTTTAAAATACCGGCCAGCCATGAATGAACCATGATGCATGCTCAATCTTATAATAATATCAAATGGATTATGCGGTTATCTGTTTAGGTAGTTAACAGCTTTTTGTGTAGAATATTTATACTTATTCCTTATTAGTTAGCAACATTTGAAAAAATAATACTATTTATTTATTATTTTTAATTTGTGATTAGTTTTTAATTTATAAGTTAAAATATAGTCAAGTGAAAATTTATTTTATTCGTCTTATTGCAAAAATTATGAATATCAAATTTTTATAATTTTTTATTATACATAATTAATTAGAAATATTAAAGATTGAACTAATGTATTGGATTGCGTAATAAAAGCAAATATTGTAAGTAAATCTAGTACGAAGAAAGTATGTGCTAGCCTCATGTACTTTATCACGAAAATAAAGTTAGGTATAACGCTCAGGTTAAAATACTGAGATACATAAAAATAAGAGAAATAATATAAAGAGTAAAAGTAAAAAAAATAAAATAAATTTATTATGATAAAATAAAAAAATAAGACAAATTTATTTAAATGGAATATATGAATTAATAAATAAATAAAGAATAAAAGTGGGACAAAAGAATGAATGACAGCCATGGAAAGGTAAGAGTGGTAATCAAGAAAAGAAAAAGTAAAAATGATTAGATTAATTAGTATTAAAACTATTAATAGTCATACTTTGGTAGGGAGACTGATGATTAGAAGAGGTGATCACGTAAAGGTCACTTAAAAATGAGCTCAAAAGAATTAATGTTGCTTTACAGAGGCGGGAAATTAAAGCAAAGCATCATATTGTCGCCCTTTTGCTACCACTTTTCAACTCAAACTTGGAATTAGTATGTCTTTACACCACGATGGAATCATAGAATGTGCAACATTACAAATGTTACCGCTCTAAAATACTTATAACTAATACTAATGTATTTGGCAACGAAGCATGCTTTGTTTATGAGATTACATGGGTCATGGAAAAGTGGTTTTGGATTGTTTGAATATCTTTCGGTCTCAACTCTAAGTTCAATTTTTTGTTGGTGTAGTTTCAAAAACCAACAAGATAAGAAGATCACGAGTTTTAATTTTATCCACTTCTTATATTTAAGTGACAATGTCACGTCATGTATGACGATTCGTTGCATACACATTTTTAGCCCAAAGGATTATCGTGTGAACGGCCATATTAGAATGAATGTAATATATTTTAAGGCCTTAACACCGAAAGTTAAATGCAAAATTAAAATATTTTAGTTGAGTTAGTTGCTTGAATAAAAATAGCATGTTAAGAATTTAAGGATTTAAGGCAAGAAGTGCAAAATTAATGTAATCAGTGAACACTAACATTCCGTTTGGTTATGGTATTAATAAGTGGTAATGAGAATGATTTATATTGTAAATTTTCTTGATTTGTATCATGACATTCCCATATAAAAATTTGATCATAAAAAAGTATTTTGTTCACAAATTTTAATTACCATATAATTACATGTACGTTTAAATGGAAATGCATTGAAATAAATTTTGTAAAGAAGATGAGAACGTTGAAGGAGAATAAGCATCACCATTAAATTTGTCAAGAGTATTTCTATAAAAATTACACTAATTTTTCATTATTATTCTCACCATCTCGTACCGATTACCAAACAAGCCGTAATGGGTGATTGGTATGATAATAAAATGGAATGAAAAAGGTTAAGTAAAGGAAAAAATGATATTAATAAGTGTTAAATTTATTAGCTGTGTGATATTAGTATGGTAAGGAAAATGAAATTAATAAGTATTAAATATATTGGTTGTTTTACATTAATATGATAACTAAAACATTAAAGTGATAATTTTTTTCATATTACCATTAGAAAATAAGGGAAATTACAATATGGGTAATGATTAATTCAAAGAAACAATATTAGTTAATTTTTTTTATATCAAAATAACTAATCATATGTCTTAACACATTTCATTATCCAACTCTAAAAAATCTATAGCAAACAAGCCAAAAAATTTAATGAAGTACACCGATTATGAGTTACTTGTCTACAGTTACCGCGTGGATTTAATGAATTACCCAACGAGTTTTTGAAAAACTCAATTGAGGTCTATAACAGAAGATTTCCAAAAGTTAGAGATTTTTCAAAGTATTTAGGGATAGAGATTAAGACCGCAATTATATTGAAACGAATAAGTAGGCATACAACAAGATTTAAGCTTTGTAATTAATGTTTTTAAATATTTTTTTATATAAAAAGATCATGGAGAAAGAATTTGGTAAATTTTAAAGTTACCGCGTGGATTTTCAAAAAAATTTTGGTCATCACGTAAAAAACCCAATATCTCATATAACCACGTGGAATTTTCAAAAAATAAAATATATCTATATAGAATATCATACGATTCAGTATTACTATTATATAAATTTTATAAATTTTCATAATACGTATTCAATATGTCTTGAAATTTACTTTTAAAATTTTGCAAAAACTTAAAAAAAAAAAAAAAAAAAAGGTACTTTATATTTTCTCACTTTTATCCGTTTTTGAAATTTCAAATAGGAAGGAGAACCAACAATCAAGTTATCACCACCAATTTCTGCCAATCATGTAGAAACACACCAGTCTCGATAATATGGGCGACAAAAAGACAGTGGTATCTCACCTCCGCTTACAACTTTGACCGCAAAAAGCAGCACTCAATTCTACACAGTTCCACCTTTCTTACACATTTGGATGTGAAACAACGGCGTTCCGAATAAATCTCATAACTTAATAATTACCCAATTTTGTAATTGAACTCAATTTAACTAACTTTATAAAATAAATTTAAAATCAATTTAACTAACTTTATAAAATAAATCTAAAATTGTATAAAAAGTAATAAGGATAAAAAATTCTATTTTAAATCAACCCGAAATTCTTAATCTAAAATCAATTTAATAAACTGAAGAAGCACCTTCAGAAACAACTTAAAAGAGCTGCTCGCTCCGACCAGGATTTTACTCTATATTTTGTTTTGTTTTGTTTGATGAAATTTACTACAATTTTATTTTTATCATAATTTAAACTTATTTTTAATTCTCACGTATTTAATTTATCTATTTTTTATCTACAGATTTCTCTAACTTTGTTACAAACACAATTTTTTTTTAATATTTTCACAACATATAACTAATACAAGAATTGCAAAGTTAACACCCACTCTTATTCTTGGATATTTACTTTGCATTTTTGTCAACATGCAATCTCCATAGGACTTCGCACTTATGCGTTGACCGTATTATTTTAGTCTAAATTGTATTATTTGAATCTAAATTCATGCGCAATTTTTATCACAAACTATTTTAGTATCAAAATTAAATTGCAGGGTATGTTAATTTATATTCACTATTTTTCGTGTAATTTTATGATTTAACGTAATTTTTGAATTATTTTTATGTTATGGCAATGTTTTTAGAATTTTTATTTTTCATCATTTTGAAATTTATTTTCATTTTTAGATATGAATTCTTTGAATTATGTTTCTAGCTCATTGGATCATAATGAACCACAATATTTGATTCTTCAAACAAAGAAAAAGAATTCAGTTCTAAGCATTGTTTATAATGTTGATCAACAAGTTGGCTATAATGTGCTAAAGAGGAAGGACGGGTTTACAACTATTATAGTAAGTATTCTAAGTAGTTATTTATGTTTTGTGAATAAGTAAATGTTTATATTATGTAAAATAAGTATTTACGCGATGGGAAATAGAGATTTACGTTATGTGAAGTAGAGGTTTAAGTTATTAGTTATGTGAATCAAGGATTTGTGAGGAGGAATTCATGAAATGTAAAGTAAATATTATGCTATATGAAATAATGAAATAATTAAATAAATATTTATAGTATATGTAGTAGGTTATATAAAAGTAAGGGTTTACGGTATATGAAATAAATGTTTATAATATGTGAAATAAGTGTGTTTAAGCCTTTAAGGCATATATAAGAGGTGTTTATATTATGCGTAGTACTATAATAGGCTATAAGGCTCTTTGAAATCGAATACCGAATCCCTTTGGAACCTAAAATTCAAATACTCGATTTTTTGAATACTGAAAATCATGATCTAGATCCGATACGATTAAGTCGGATTTTATTATAAATCCGAATATCCGAATTTTCCCAACTTGGATAACGAATATTCAATTTTTTTGAAAATTCTTTTTATATTTTGCGCTTTTGTTTCTTTCCTTTTTCCCTTAAACTAACTTTTATTTTATAGTTTGAAAAACAAATTATTTTGTCGATGTGGTGTTCAAAAGTCTTAATTATTTAATAATTAATAAGTTATGCGACCTAATTGTAATAAAAAATTGTAAATATTAATTTGCTCAAAAGCCCAAATAAAAATTTTCAATGGAATAAATTCAAAATTGGATATCTAGATATCCGAATTTCACCAACATTCGAAGCCAAAGTCTGGTTTAAAAATCGAATTTTCGAAACTCAGAATTTATAGCATGTGAATTAGAAGTCTATGATTTAAACAAGTGTTATATAGTATGTGAACAATAAATTTGTAGAATTATTATTATTATGTAATTTGTGATTATTGCTGTTTTGCATACCAAATTTATGTTTACATAGAGATGAAGAAATTAAGCTCACTTACTAATGTGAAATATATGTATTGTTTGTCGAAGATTAAGCTTATGAATGTCTAAAACAAAAAGATCAGGTGATATTTTAAACGCTTGAAGAATCAGTGATAGCACGATTCAAGAAATAAGCGTTCGGAAACTTAAATTTGTTCAAATATTTATCAAAATCATTCGTCTTTTTTTCTTAGTCTTGAATTGTTAGTCTCCAAAAGTCAAAAAAAATCATATCCATTGATGTAAGTTTTGACGACAGACATTAAAGGAAATAATTGTAGAGTAACCAAAAACAATAAATGGTCAACAAAGATTATTGAAGGACTTTTTCATGTGGAGCGTCAAACGTAAATAAGATTATTCATTAAAACTTGTAATAACCTGCATGCTATAACACATAATCAAATAAAAATACATAAAAATTATTCATTCAAAATACACAAATTAAAGCATTAATCAATGAATACACAAGTTATCCTTCACCCTTAGTTGAAACTTGCAAGTGTGCAACCACGCCTATTAACGTCTATTCCATTTGCGTATGCCACATTTAACCCCCACCTTCAGTACACCTATCCATCATGTTTCTCAACCTCTTTGATCTTATTTGTTCCTTTTGTATTACAAAAGATAATAATAAATAAACTTTTTTTCGTATGTTTGTCTTGACAAAAATAACAAAGTGATAAGATTTTTTTATCTTTCACTTGGCCAAATAAAATTTATTTGCATCATTTATATTGACCACTTTAAACAATAATTTAACAAAGTTAAAATTTGACTTTGACTAAAGTCAAAATTGATGTTTAAAACAATTAACCACATCAAAAAATTCGATAAAAATTGATAACCATATGAACTTAATAGAAAACTTCTCTGATTACCAATCAGATTTTAGAATGAAAACTAATTAAGTTTAGTTGTGCCAAAATCTAGTTGAAATATTTATTATTTATCAACTCAAATTCAGTCTTTGACGGTGTTTTTAATCTTCTAACCTAGAATCCCAACTACACGCTCCATATAGATTTAAAAATAGCAATTTTACAAAAAATTATTTTCCAAATTATATTTACCCAAACCCTACCTCAATATTTTTCTTTAATAAAAGAAGCTTAAGAAAAAAAAAATGTTCACAAAAATGCTTATAATTTCAATTTCTTAAAACTACTTGTCGAAATACATCTAGTAATTGGGATTTTCCCCAAATTGAATTGTTGATAAAATAATGAATTACAAGCTAGCTTCATCCTCATTTTCTCATGATCTGTAGTTTTGAAGACATTCACCAGGGAATCTTCAAATCCCAGCAATTCGTAAAAATCAATTCAATAACTGATTTTTACAATAAAGCACTAAATTCATTTGAAACCAAGATTCTTTCCAAAAACTTTCATTACCATGTAACTCATACCAAACCGATTTTCAAAAATTAATATTAAAAGGGATGAATCAGAAATCTGGCTTGAGTTCTCAAGTATGAGAACATAATAGCTCAGTTATTTCAACGTCGATCATCTGGGGAAATAATCATCATTTCCATCTCAACACTATTTAACAAATTCTTACCATAACAAATGGTATCAAGAGTCACAGAATCTACCAAATCTATTTTCAAAAATAAATATATACTGAGATAGATCAGAAATCTGGCTTGAGTTCTCAAATATGAGAACATAATAGCTCAGTTATTTCAGCGTCGATCATCTGGGGAAATAATCATCATTTCCATCTCATCACTATTTAACAAATTCTTATAATAACAAATAGTATAAAGAGTCATAGAATCTAAAATGTAGGAACATCTGAATGCATCAACCTTATCATTAAATGGGAAAATGCCAGAATCTCAATTCCAATCTAATATAGGCAACGTACAGCGCTGAAAACGCTATTGAAAAAAAGCGCATCAGAGACTCTAATTTATTGCCATTATCTCATTTTAAAGCTTTTGGAACTCAAACACATATCAAGCCTTCATTGCTGAATCAAAGTAATTTGAGTACATTTGGTGTTCTTGGAGCCCAATCTATTATGTTAGGCTACAACAAGAATCAACATTCATATCTCCGTTCTTGTTTGCAATCATTAGGCTTAAAGGGCTCTCAATTGAAATCATTAAAAACAGAGAAAATTCACAATAAATAGAGGAACATAAAGCATATATTATGCCTCAGAGGTAGTGACAATTTAAAGATATCATCAACTTTTGAATCTGATATATATGCATTTATAATACATCATAGGCATATAAACCAACACAATAATACACCTATGAACGTTTAACTACAAATAAATTTGAAATCACAAATCAATTACCAAAGATTGAAAAATGGTAATTTACAAATGCATCAGAGAGATTCCCATTTTAGACTGATCAACATGTAAAACTCTTTCAAGAGTTTCTGATGTCCCTGTCTAATTTTATCGTCATATGCATCAAAAGTAATTTAAAAATCTAGAAAATATATGAGATAGACCAAACTATTGAATCAATCTAAACTCTACGATTCACAAATAAGCCTCAGAATTGCAGAATAATGTCAGCAAGGCCAAAAGGCTATTCAGTCCCGAAAGATGGTGTTTTATTACTGATTTCATCAATGGCTATACTGATTAATCTTAATAAACAAATAAAAATGAAAATGAATGTATGCCTCATGGCCTGTCCAAAGAGATAAAGGCAGCAACGCCGCTACTCAAGGCAATGGAATATGAGACCGTCCGATCGATGGAGAATACAATGAAAGACTCTACTACATCTTTAGACTTTATTTGTGACGTTTTTACTTCGGGATATGCAAATATTGTATCTAATTTGCCCCAATTTTGATTGTAAATGGGATTATCGGATTAATCCCCGTCATATTTTAATTTCTAATTACAACGATTTGAAAGAAAAATAGATTAAACAGCATAGAAAATAAACTTCACATTTGAAAATATCCGGATATGAAATTTTTGAAAAAGATAAGAAAAGAGAATTACTCAGTTCAGCGGGGTAATCGACACGCAAAAACATCAACTCAGAAAAGAGGAAAGTTCCTGCATTCCGGTCTGTTGAGCTTGAATTTAGTGAGTCGTCACCGTAATTCCCCGATCTGTTGTAATACTAAAAAATGAAATTGAAAAATAGGAAAGGGAATTTTAATAGAGATTGGGAAGAACCGAAGAAGGGGTTTTCTAGGGTTTAAGCAGTGGTAGTGACGGAGATAATCTGAAACATGTGAATTTATTTATAGTAGGAAGGAGATGGTGAATTAGGGTTTTTTCTAGGGTTTGGGCCAATTGCACTCTTGAGTTTCAAAGCCCAGCAGAGTAATTTTGAACAAATACTTTCGCTACTTTCCCGGATCATGGTAGAATGTTTCCAAACTTGGAGTCCACATACTATCGTCTCACAATCAGAGAAATTAATATGATGATTCTATATTTAAAAATAATGCAAAATGTTAGTTTTAAGTTTAAAGTATTAAAAATAATGTGTTATATATTAAATAATTTTAAAAATTAATCTAGTTAAATTATTTTGTTTAATAATATCACATATCATACAGTTATACAATATAACAAAAAAGGTATAACAAAAAAGGGTAAACTTTCACGTGTCATCTTTATATAGCTCTATTAGTTGGAAATAATTTGAATGTTGATCTTAGCTTACCTGACAAATAGAATTAACCAAATGTGTCATTTTAGCCCTCCTATAAATTAATTAGATGGAGAAATTGACCATTTTTAAAAAATAGAATAAACAGAATGATTTCGACTTAGATTGAGCTTTTTTAGATAAATTATTAATTTGAATATATTCCGACTTAGATTGAGCTTTTTTAGATAAATTATTAATTTGAATATATGATATATCGTAAATTTACCATCATATCATCATATCACTTATCTTAATATTTATTACTTCATCTTTAATATATTATACGTTTATTAGTATTTATCTTTAAAAATTATATATATATATATAGAATAAGACTCCATGTATTGTACGGTTATTACACTAGTTATAAACTATCTTATAATAAAATCGTAAATTTTTTTTTTATGAACATTGAGTTTGTGCAATTCATTTCATCAAGTACGCCCATAAATTGGCCTAAATTAAAGATGGCTTTGATTAACTTGAAGTAGACCATTATCGTAATTTTCGGATCCTACTTGATGGACGATTTAAGCAGGTTATGTAAGATCGTACACAATTTCATTGGTTTAAATTACTTGCAATATTAGTTTTTTTGTATGCCATGCAATAAATTATTTTTAATGAAAAAAGTATCTAGAATAATCTAACTTATTTATGATTTTTCTACAATAACCTCACCTATTAATTAATTATGAATACTCAACTTTGAAAGGTATTTTTCTAGAGTAAATCCGGTAACCGAATGACTTGCTATAGCAAGTTTTATAATTTTAAAAATAAATTAAAATAAAATATTGAATTAAATGTTTAAAAAAATTTTGTGATTTTTTTTTATTATTTATAATTTTTATGTAAATATTCAAAAAGCATTTCTATAATTTTAAATTAATTTTCAGTTTAATGTTTTGGTCAATTACCTACTATAGCAGGTATCGGGTTACCCAACTTTACTCTAGGCAAATATCCCTGATATTCGAATTATTTATGGTTAATCAATAGGTAGAATTATTGTAGGAAAATAAAGAAAATGTTGAATTATCCGTGTAATTTTTCTAAAGTGGATCAGATTGAATGTTATTTTGAACAAAAGTTTTCTTTCTCTTGATTTGAAATTTTTGTTTCTATTAAGCTTTGTAGGATCTAGTTTCAATGTCATGTTGAACCAATAAAATTGTCAAGATACCAACCAGACCTCTCACTATAATACTAACTATTATGAATTGGACAATAAAGTAGAAGCGATGAGTAAAGAGGGATTGAACTGAGCATTGTAGATTGAAGGTGCAACTAATGAACTAGAGTAATATGCAAGTATTAAGATGTAAAGCAATGAAAATAAGCAAACAATAAGTATTATAAATCATCTTACGAAGTAATTGAATTAAAATAGACTAGTATGCAAATAATACGATGTAATTGAATGAGTTGAATATTTTAGTTTGAAGGTGCAACCAATGAAATAAACTAGTATGCAAATAATACAATGTAATTCGGTGAAAATAAGTAAATAATAAGGAATTTATGAGGATTACCAAGATGACTATATGTGCCCCTATATAGGTCACAAGGAGCCTCAAAAAACCTTGAAGAAAAAACTTTCAAAACGTTGTTCTTTTGTGTATAAAGAGCATTCATTTGAGCAATTTTGTGCTTGTTTGACCAATCTTAATTAAAAGTATGGATTATAGATGTGTAAAGTGATATGAATTTTGCACTATATCCATGCAACTGCGACAAATATAATATGAATTTGATGGGTAGTGAGTGAATATGAATATGAAAAATTATATTCGTCATGAATATAGTGTAGGTGATAGCTTTACATAAGTTATAAACTTGGAATCGGATTTTACCATACACTATCTTCAACTATACTAAAACCTAGTTGTATCTCAAAGTTTTTTTGCCAACCACGACCTACGTCCTACAACTACAATGTTCTAATTGTAATCGGCTTTAATCTAATAGCAATCGCATCGAAAACGTAACCATCACCATTTGCACGACTTATGGACTGATTATTTTAATCTAAAAAAAGTAATTGTAAGATTTTTTTTTTCTTCTTAACAGATATATGGAATCAAGACTTATCTCAATTAAAATTATTGTGACTTTTTCTAAATAAGGATTTAAAATTCGATTCTCATTTAAGTCTCTCTTTCGAGCATACAATGTGATAAACAGATAGAATTAAAAGGGTAGAAACACACAATATACAAAGCAAAGTAGTAAAACCAATTTTTAGTAGCAAGTTATACGAAATTGGTGCAAGAGTTCAACAAGAAAAGCCTTCCATTATCACACTATTCGAATGA
Source organism: Amaranthus tricolor (assembly GCF_026212465.1). NCBI lineage: Eukaryota > Viridiplantae > Streptophyta > Magnoliopsida > Caryophyllales > Amaranthaceae > Amaranthus > Amaranthus tricolor. The sequence continues at coordinate 4,592,133 of NC_080059.1, forward strand.
TCAAGTAAAGACCTATCCCATATGCAACATAGTCTCAATTCACACTGCAACTTATATACCACAAAACTATACTCGGTAATTTGCAAGACAAAACAAAGAACACGAAAGAAGAAAAAGAGCGGAAAGTATGGAAGCGCAAGCAAAAGTAGCCATTGTTGTGTTGTTAATGGCTTCGATTATATGTTCCGGGACCTATGCTGAACCATCATCTCAATGCCTTCTTCAGTGTGGATCCGATATCATTTCGTGTGCAGGAAAGTGTAGCTCAAGGGAGCCATCTGATATGGTTCAATGCATTTCTGGGTGTGCACAATCTAATGTTGTTTGTGTGAGCAAATGCACAGTAAATGGCGTAGCACAATCTCCGGCTTATTTTTAGTCATATTCCTCGTCGCTCATGTATAGAATATGGCAAAGTTTACATAAGATATAAGCTTATTATGTATTCCTAACTCAGTAATAGCCCATATATAGGGATCATAATAATGGAGTTCTTTCTTGTAAGGACTTCTCATTGCAACCTCGTTAAGCTATATTATGAATTCATACATATACTCCTTCCATTTCTCTATACATGCTTCGTTTGGCTCTGCATATTATTCAATGTATTAATTCAAAAAAGTTAGTAATAACAAAATTTACATTGAAACGAACTAAATAAACTTGTATCGACTAAGTTTTAATTTGTAGATTATGGATGAATGGTGATGAAAATAAAGTGGTACACAAAAAGAAAAATGAATTCTCATAAGCAAAAATGATGTATCCAATTTACCTTTATTTGGATATAAATGATTGGGAAAGGAAGAGAAGAGAAATAAGGGGTTAAACAAAACTTCTCTCCTTTAAATGAAACAAATCATTTGGAGATTTGAAGGGAATAATATAAGCTCAATAGCTCAATAGCGTCCCAGGGGGAGTCGGAAGAAATACATTAGAAACTTTAATTGTCTAGTATCATTGTCAATGTGTTAAAGGGGAGAGTCAAGGGGGAGATGGGGATATGAGATGAAGTTTGTCAAGTAAGATATCTCAAGGTAATACATTTGATACATAGTTTCATGTTTTGCGACTATTCTTTTCTTCTATCCCTGATTTGGAGAATCTTTTCCGGAGCTTTTCAAGGACATCCTCCATCTTTACATCTTTTAGTGCCAGAAGAACCATAGAATGATAGAGCACATCAGCCATCTCTGAAGCAGTTTGGGACTTATCCTCGTTGTCCTCCAGCGTGCGACACAACTCATCCGCCTCTTCCCTGAGAATACATGGATAAGATGAACCTTCAGTTCAGACATTTTATATTCATACTCTAAATTTGACATTTGAACAGGAGACCCGAGTCTGACTATGTGATTCTACTGTTCCTATGCAAATTTACAAACCTGACTTTTGAGCAGAGTAATTTATCATCAAGTAACAACTTCTTTGTCCATGAAGGTTTGCCATCCGTCTTACATTCTATTTCAGCTCTCCTCTCAGATATTGTTGATTCAAGTGAGTATAATGTTGTCATGGCCAGTATGTCTTTTTCAACCTAAAGAGAACACAACGGTTGAAAAAAATTTCGGTCCCAAAAATGAAAAAGAATTCTACGGAGCAAATTGGAGAAGTTGCACACGCCATAGGGCAACAAGGGCACAGCTCAAACCTGAACATCTTCAATAATGTTGGAGATAGAGGAAAAGTAACAAGTTTCAGCACCAGTATGACAAGTTGGTCCATCTGGCTTCCCCAAATATATTATCTAAAAAACAGCGACGACATCTCACAAGTCAAGATTTATGATGAAAGAAAAAGTTATCTGATGAAGACTTTTATCCATAACACATACCGAGTCACGGTCACAATCCAAAAAAATGTCATGTACATTGATGAAGTTAGAAGAAGTCTCGCCTTTTGTCCACAGCTGTTTCCTTGATCTGCTAAAGAAAGTTGCCTTGCGAGAAGTAATGGTAGTGGCTAGTGCCTCCCTGTTAACAAAGCCTTGCATTAAAATAGCTCCTGTATCAACATTTTGAGCTATAGCCACTGCTAAACCTTTATCATCCCACTTGATACTGTCAAGCAACGTCTCAACCTAGAGTTGTCACATTTTTCAATTAATCTTCAAAGCGACAAAACAAGTACACGGTGTTATCATCACAAACACTAGTTTAACATGACGATTAACTGTAAGAAAATTAAATGAGTTTGAACAATGGAAACTAAATTTATCCATTCTCGATCAAGTAAAAGGTTTATACATGATTGGTTTCAAATTATAATAATCTATAATAAAATGGGCCAACAAATCATGTGCACTTTTTATTTAAATGATGAAGTTATAGATGATGTTTACTATCAAGGGTCAATCAGAAATAAACTCTATGTCATAATAAAGGTAAGATTGCATACATCTGACCAAACTCTACATGGATGGCAGCCACTTAATGACATAGAAGTAATGAAATGCGAACAACGCATACTAGAGACAACACATACAAAAAAAAGTAAATACAAATTAGTGAGACTTAGGGCTAGGGACATTCCTAGCAACATTCCAAGTCCGAATGATAATAAATTGGGTCCCACCTATAAAGAAATGCACATGATTTAATGTTTGATAAATATACATAGCAAATAAAAAAATTGATGAATATGTCATAATCTAGGTAGCAACTCGTCTTTTGCAGAAAAGACGTAAAGAAAACAAAACCCAATTTACTAGCAGCAATTTTCTTCTTAAAGAAAATGTAGGTGAAGATGAAGCATAATCTAGGTAGCAACTTGTCTTGTGGAGAAATGAAGCAATCAAAACAAAAGCCTGCTACCAGCAGCAGTTTTTCTCTTAGAGACAATGTCGGAGTAGTATAATATCAGCAATCAAGCACAAAAGTATAGTAACACTTTGGACAAGACTAGCCAAGTGACAGAAATCATGAGTTTTTGCATTCAAGCTCCGAGCTCATCTATAGGAAATCTTGACACCAACTTACATCATCATACCTTATTTTCCTGACATGTAAATTTCTGATACAAAAAAGTTCCAACATCTGACTACTGTCAGTATCACGGTTATTCAGGAGACATTGTAGAAGAAAACGATGCGTAAACACAATTAGTTAGCCTCCGTGTAACAAATTAGTCTTAGAGTGTATCTTGTACCAGATACAAGTTTGGACATTCCGAAACGTGGTCCAGGACAGGAATGCAGATTAAGTAAAAGCAAACACAATGGATAATTAACTGAAAATGCACCGATTTACCATCACTAATACAAAAATTTTGACATAATAAATAAGATTATAATATAGACTCGGTAATCATTGACAACCGGACAATGTCGGAAAGTTTCTAAAGAAACCAGAAACTTTCTCTTTTCAATTTCTGAGACAGTCTACAGTCTATCATAAACTACATAATAGACACCTCCTTATGTCTCAAACCGAAATACTATGTTTTCCTGGTTATTGAAGCATCAGAAGCCCATCCTACTTGAAATAACTTCCCTATATTCCCCTTTCTTTCTACTTCATCCCTTTTAGCTAAAATATCATAAAATAGTCGATTCAAAAACAAGGTCCACACCCTTTATTTCTTACTCTAATTTTTCATCTCCATTCGCACAAAGCTGTAAAGCTTAACTACATCACACAAAAAGGGTATACTTCTGTAGCTTGGAGTTTCAAATACTTTCAATGATGAGAAATCTTCATTACATAAAATCCCTTATACGCCTCTCTTGAACTATCTGGCCTTCCCAATTCGCAACATATATTAATCCCTTTGCCAACCAATTCTATCACTAGTATTCAGTGAAAAAAATTCTGATAAATAAAAAAAAATTTCTAGACAGAAGCTTCATTGAAATGGCCTCCAACACTTCTAATCACAAGTTTTTCCAATTTCCAAATTATAATACATAACTAAATATTAACAGCATACCCAAATTACAGTAAAAAAAATGTTAATTCAAGTTTACAACATTAATTTTTATTCAAGATGTAGAGATAGCAAAGGGCAGTGAAAAGATATACATTTGTATACAAACAAAAAAAAAAAAATTACCAAAATTGGAAAAGGAAATAATTCATTCAGAAAACCTTGACATTTTTTCCTAAAAAACTTAAATAATGAGCACCTATTTTCATCTACGTAGACGGGACCCCTGTTTTACTACACCAATCACAAAAAGTTTGACCATGTTGGCTACCAAGCTGGTCACTGCCAATATCATTTATATGGTGATAAATGAGGTTAATTTAGAAGGAAAAAATAAAGGAAAAATTGTCCAAATTAATCCAATCTATTTTCAATTCTTTGCTAATAATCTCATCTTTCGAAAATTAAAAATTAATCCAACCTTTGCATTATGTTTGTTGTGAATGGACCTTAATTTCCACTAACCGGGTATAACCGGTCATACCCTTCACTTCCCTCTACAAGTCTCTCTCCCCCTATTTTGATTTCAAAATCAGAAACCTATAAACCCTTCCTTCATCTCCCTCTTCAATGCTCTCTCTTCCTCTTCAATAAAGTCTTCAACAATTTTCATCAAAAACCCCTAAATCTTTCCTCTTTCAATTCTAAATCTATAATCCTCTTCCCCAATCAATTTCATTCGACAATTGCAAAAAAACTGACCAGATTTTTGCGTCATCTCACAGGTATTTTTTGCCCTAATTTTCTGAAATTTTCATGGTATATTATCCGAAATATTAATTTTATTTTAATCTTTGAATTTCAATTTCATCCCTAATCATCTTCCTAAATTTAACAGGTTCTCCCATCTTCTTTGTCAATGGTAAGTAAAATTTTGAATTTTCTCAATATTCATGCTTTCTTGTATCAAATTTCTGAATTTTTATTTGTTAAAATTTCAATTTTAATGCTTTCTTGTATGTATGAATTTATGTATTTACAAATTTTGTTTTGTTTGTATGTTTTAGGCTAGTGCTTTTGATACATTCACTATGAAGTGTTGGTATGGGGTTAATTTTAAAACAAATGGGGTGGGTTTGGAGTATGTGGGTGGTGAATTCAAAACCTTAGTTATTGATCCGGATATAATTTCTTGGTTTGACTTAGAAGAGTTGGTTGACACTAGTGTTGGTATCAAATATCCTCATACATTATACTACTTGCTTCCTAATTGCTTGACATTTGAAGAAGGATTGCGTAATATCAATAGTGATGCATGTGTGTTAGAGATGGCATCAATTGGAGCAAAAGAGAGAAAAATTGATGTATATATTGTGAGAGAAGAGGATGATGAATCTTTGTTTGTATGTATAAACAAGAAATTGAAGTTGTCAATTGGGGGTAAAATTGATGGTGAGAGAAGGAAATTAACACCTAGGAGGTTACAAACAGTGAACTTGGACAAAGAAAAAGGAAATGTTGTAAGTGGTGAAGGTGATGACATAACTTCTTAACTAGGTGTGAGTGAAGGTGATGATAGTGAGGATGAGTCATGATTTTAGTGGGGATACTGAAGCTAGTGAGGAGGTTTCTTATGTTGATAGCGATGAGGCAAACGCATCTGAAAATAAAGTAGATCAATTGTCCGAGTATGAGGATAGTGAAAGTGTCCTAGGATCTGATAATGAAGTCTTAGAGCATATAGATTTTAGGAAATTTAAGTGGCAAGTTGGATTAAGTTTTCCTAATTCTAGGGCATTTAGAGATGCTTTGAAACATTATGCCCTAATTCAAGGTAGGAATGTGAGAATTGATATTAGTAACAAAAAGAGGCAACAAAGGACTGGTGTTAGTTGTGTAGAGGGTTGTCCATTTAAGATGTATGCTAGTTGGGATAAGCCATCAGCATCATTTGTGATAAAGTCAGTTGTTCCATAACACACATGTCAAAGGAGTATGGATGGTAACAAGCAATTAAAGTCCTCATAGGCGGCAAACTAGATGCTTGAGGTTTTCAAATCAAGACCCCATATTCCATCAGTTGAGAGAGTTGATTTGGTTAAAAAAAAGTGGTATGTCATAATTAGCAAGCACATTGCTTATAACATCAAATACGCTGCCCAGAAAAGATTGCATGGATCTAGAATCAACATTACAACAAAGTGATGGACTATCATGAAGCTTTAAGAGTTAGTAATCCTAAGAGCCACTTTACTGTTGTGACTATTCCAGACACATCACCTCCAGTTTTCCAAAGATTTTTTGTAATGTTCAAATGTTTTAGGGATGGATGGTGGTTAGGATGTAGAAAAGTATTGTGCATAGATGGTTGTTTTCTAAAGACTTTTTTGGGTGGGATGCTACTGTCAGCTATTGGGAGGGACCCTAATGATCAAATGTTCCCCTTGACATGGGCGGTTGTGGAAGGTGAGAATAATGAGTCAAGACAATGGTTTTTGAATGAGCTTAAGAAAGGGTTGCCACGAACAAATGGAGCTGGATGGACAATAATATCAGATGAGCATCAGGTATATTGATTAATTTATTGTTTTTAAGTTACTTTGATTGTTACTACTTTGAGTTATTACTAATATGTCAGTTACTTTGATTGTAGAGCATATTGAGGGCAATTAACCTAGAACTCCCTCAGGCTGAGCACAGGCATTGTGCAAGGCACATATATGCCAACTGAAAAAAATATTTCAAAGGTGAAGAATTGAAGTTACTTTTTTGAAGATGTGTTAAGTCATACAATGTGGTTGATTTTAATGATGCTTTGCAAGAGGTGAATGAACTCAATCGCGCTGCAGCTGATGAATTTAGGAAGGTTGATCTTAATGTATTTTGTAGACCTTATTTGAAGAATCTGATAAAATGTGAAACCATAGTTAGCAATATGGTTGAAACATTTAATAATTACATTATGCGTGCTAGGTCAAAGCATCTAATAGACATACTTGAAGATATTAGGACCATGTAGATGAAGAGATTTGTGACAAAGAAAGAAGAAGCACAGAAGTGGGTGGGGAGCATATGCCCTAAGATTCTAGCATTATTGGACAAAGAAAAAGAAGAGGCTACCAAATGTACTGTCATGCCAGCAACCACTTCACTCTTTCAGGTAGCTTATTATTTTGATACTCTAGAGGTTGATTTAGATGAGAGGTTCTGCACTTGTGGAAAGTGAGATTTGAAAGGTATTCCTTGTCGTCATGCAATAACTACTATATTCTACAAGCGTTTCGATGTGGCTACCTTTGTTGATAGATGCTATACAAAGGAGGCTTACCTAGAAGCATATAGTGGATCCATACCAACTTTAGCTGGTGATAGGTATGGCCTAAAATGAATATCACCCTCCTCCCCCCTCCCATTAAACTTGGCCCAAGTAGACCTAGAAAGAACAGGAGGAAATCTGCCTATGAGAATCTAAAAAATCTAGGAAGTTGACTAGACATGGACTACAAATGTCATGTAGGGTATGTGGTTTACCGGGATATAATAAAAGAAAATGTCCTGATAAGGACACAATTAGGGAACCCTCACCCCCACCAAAGAGAGGAAGGGGTAGACCTAAAAAGGTTGTTGCAACTCCTTCAACACAATCCACAATCGCTCATAAAATCTCTGCTCAACCTAGTCAATTAGGAAGGGGAAATAAAAGTGTAAGGGGAGGTCAAGGCAGTAGAGGAAGAGGTGGCAGAGGTGTGATGAACAAGGTGATTATTTTTTTCTTTCTTTTATCTAGATAGCAAATACATTTAATCATGTTAATAATTAAGTTTATTTAACTTCATTCATGCAGGGTAGCATGGCAAGAATGTCTTCACAAACATCTCAAAAAGTGATCATTTATTCAACGCAAGCATCTACCTCGAGTGTGCCAAAAAATGTGTAGTTACTTAGTTAAATTATGTTGGGCAATGTAATTATTTTTTCTATATATTTTGTAAGCCATTTTGTAATTGGCAAACTTATCTAATCATTTTGTAAGCCATTTTGTAATTGGCAAACTTAACTAAGGCATTTTGTAATTGGCTAACTAATCTAATCATTTTGTAATTAGCAAACTAGTTAACTAACGCATGTAGCCTTAATCCTTCTTGGATGATATTTTGTAAGCCACAATGTTGATGGGATATCTATGTAAAGAAAATTACTATTAATGCAATGATCAAGTTCATAAGCTTCGAAAATAATCGCAATTTTAATTTGCTTCTTGAAGGGTCCATTGGCAACAAATTGAAAGCAAAGGTTGGATTATTAAAAAATTTCAAAAGGTGGGATTATTGATAGGTAATGAGAAATAGGTTGGATTGTTGTAAAGAAAGAAGAAGATGAGAAGTAACCATGGTCCCAAATAACGGCCATTATAACACGACTCGGACGAGTAGCAACGGTTTTCCAAGCGACCGTTTCGAAATAACGCAATTCTTAACAAGCTGTTAAGAAACGCCGAAATGACTCGGATTTCGTCCGATTTGGGTGAGTTGAAACGGAATTTCGCAGAAAATGCCGGCGAGATTTGTTTTTCTTCATGAGTTTTTGACTGTGACTGTAAGTCCACCATTAAAGCCCAACCCCTAAGCTTGAATCCCACGCCAATCCGATCTCCAAGCTTAAGTGAGTTGAATCTCGCAAGGTATTGCACTACTGCTTGAATGAGTTGAATCAGAAAGATAGAAATGAATGAGTAGTAGAATGGAAAATAGAGATGAGAAATAGGAGAGATAAGGGTAAATTTGAAATCAGAGAATAGATGTAATTATCATTTAAGAAAGAGATGAAGAGATAGGAATAGGAAAATTCAGAGAGAAGATGAGTATAGACTGTATACTATGTAAAGTAAAGTGATTCAGGAATGGGATGTGGGGGGGGGGGGGGGGGGGGGCGTGTAAAAATTTTAATTATTAAAGTATTGAAGTTTTTGTATATTTACTCTTTATTGTTAGTCATACATTCTTTTGTAATACTTCATGTGTTAATTATTATTAAAGTTTCTTTTTTAATTGTATATGTGTATTCATTGTAATTATATTTTTTTACATGTAATTACAAATTTTAATTAGTATTTTAAGATAAATGACAAAAAAATTGAAACGTAAATTACTAAAAAAAATAGTTAAAAAGCAAATTAAAAAACATAATTTTGTATAACAATTGCGACCCGTTCCGCGATAACCGAAATTTTTCTGTTCCCGTGATCTGCGATCGTGACCGCAATCACGACCGCGTTTTTGCACCATGAAGGTAACCTGGTATAGCAGGTCATTTTTTGAAGGGTCCATTGACAACAAACTGAAAGCAAAGGTTGGATTATTAAAAAAATTTCAAAAGGTGGGATTATTGGTAGGTAATGGAAAATAGGTTGAATTATTCCCAACAATTTTTCCAAAAATAAAAGCTACACAACTATTAGTCCATAAATTTAGTAACAACGAGAACGAATAAAACAATGCCAAAGTCTAAATCTAATATATAGATTCAGCTACATGAACCAATACAAATTAACGTAAGGTATCTCAACAACAATTCATCTATTCCGTTTGTTCCAATCTAAAACTTATATGATCTTTGTAGAACCAATTTTTGCAGATTAAAAAAACTAACTTTAAGCGGTTTATGTTTAACTGTTTTAACTACAAAGTACACGGTCACAAATAAAGAAGCTACTAATACTATTTCACAGGAAAAAGATACATAATAGGATCATTGCTGCCACCATAAGGAATGCAAAATTTCCTTGGCTAATCGTTAAAAACTTAAAATGATGACCTTCTTATCTCATTTTGTTAATCAGAAACAAGCATCATTTTCCGAAAATACGTTAACAAGAGGACAATTAAAATTATGTGCCCCTACAAACAAATAGCACTGTGCTTTTTCTACACTAGAAAAAGAATAATCTTTTTGTCCCTATGAAATTGCTACTAAAGGTCTAAAACTAACATTTTCTCTCACGACACGTAACTATCAATTGCAATTTAAAAGGGATTGAAGGAGTTTTTCATTGTAGTTAATAGAGATCAAGCAAAAATTCTACACCAATTTTTTTGAGAGACCATCTCTCCGAGAGACGCATTAGATATATGAGCTAAATCGCTCAATTAATACGAAAAAAATAAGAATGTGGGCTTCTTATTTTGAGGCCGTCTCTTTGAAAGACGGTCTCTCACAAGAGTAGCTGAAAATTCTAATAAGCAAAACGAGAGAAAAACTTCCAATTATTGAAGAATGGTTCTAGTGCTTCTAAACTATTCCTAGGCAATCGAGCATTAAATGGAAATAAGTGAATACTATGAGAATTAAACATTCGAGATTAATAACATGTTTCCCCAAAAATAATCTAACTCAATTTATAAGTGGTGAATCAAGTGGCAACACTATGAGAAATAAGGTGTTACTAGAGCAAATAATCACTTCTTTGAATCAGGTTACTTCAAATCTAAATACAGAATTTCAAACAGCATTTGCAGCAAACACAATTGCAAGCACTAAGCAGCAAAAATATGTCCAAAAGAGTATAAGAAGAAGCAAAAAGTAGTATATGATTGCATACCCTCTTGCCATGGGAAAGACCTGTGTCCAATACAGAAGAGCATGCCAAAACTTGGAAGTGAGTCTTCTTAATGTAATAACATTTATGGTTCAAACCCCGCGGAAATGCAACAAAATTTTGGTAAGGAACAGCAGCAGTACGAATAGAATGAGGGAAGGAAATTGCCATTGATGAACTGCAAATGTATGCACAAGATAAAGTGTGAGCTAAGCCTTAAGAACAAGGCATTCAGAAATTAGAAAACAATGAAGCCAAAACAAACTCAAATAGATCAATTACAGTCCAAAACCATAGTTCAATTATGCAATTCGAAATAAAAACTTTCTCTATCATCTAAATTCCAGCATTACAAGAATCATAAGTTATCCTTGTGGTTAAATGTTATCCCTATGATTAATTCCCTCCCCGTTGCCTATAAGGGGATCTCTACCCTACCCCCAATCAAAAACAAAAAATTGCAGCATTTCACAACTCACAGTACCTAAAAAGATTATTAATAATCCTCCCATTTTTAAAACCACATTTGTTTTTCCTAATTGATCAAGAAACCATAATCATTCTACATAATCAAGAGTATCATGACCCTTTTCCTGCTCAATCCCACGCAAAATTAAGAATATATTATTAAAATACATAACAATTATAATCATATTCTATTCACCAGCTAGCTATAAATAATTCTTAAATTTTAAGCCAACACATTTGTAGATGAACTAGAATAAATGCAATTTAAAAAAAAAAATAAAAGGCAAAAAACCAACAAAATTAATGTTCAACAATGAAGAAAAAAAGGATTGATTTTAATAAAAAAATTGAATTCAGTGAAAAAGGAATTCATTGATTGTTATGAACAGTAAGCTTAACGGTTAACAATCATCTATCATGAATGAAAAAACAATATTTTACAGTTAACATTCAAAGAAATAAAAAATCTATAACAATAGCACAAATTTAAAACGATTATGAAAACAAAGAAAAAAAATTCAAAAAAAAAGAAAATAAAAACATATATACTTTGGTGGCTGGCTGGTGGCGGCTGCGGCTGTGCGGCAGGTTCCGCGGGTGGGCTGTCGGACGTCGGTGAAGGACGTCTGGGCCTGGCGGCGGGCCGACTGTAGCAGGTTTTATTTCGTAAGAATTTTGAAGGATGAAGGCTTAGGTTAGAAAAATGGAGAGGAGAAGCGTAAGGATGAAGAGAATACCGCGTACTATTGTTTTGTAAACAATAGTTTTCCGAGTTACATTATCGAATTCTATAATGTTAATTTATATAATTCTATTAATAATAATACGAATAAAATTACTAGAATATCAATGTGTGAAGAATGCAAGAGGTGAAGGGGTATAGCCGTATAGGTAGTAGTAGGCAGCACCCCCAAGAAATCCTATTATATTGACGATGTTTAGTTTAATCAAAACAACTAATCGTAAATTAAATTAATTTGTAATAATTAATTTGATGAGATCGATGTGCAATTAACTAAAGCACTTAAAATGTAGTGTGGTTTGCTGTTTTTATCAAAATTCAATTCTTAGGCACCTATACGTCTTGAATCTATTTTCCATGTAGTCCTATAAATGCTACATTAGATAGACAGACGCTCCGAATAAATCTTGTTTTAATCTAAAATTTAGCTATTATGTTCTAAAGGAGCAGACTTTGTTAAGCAGTATACTGTGCACATAAAGATTAATAAAGTTGTATATTTGATTCATTTTGATTTGATAAAAACCTGTAATAATGCAATATTGTCAAAGAAAACCAACATGTTTAATACGATGAGGTCTAAAGAGTTTGTTAGTAGCAATCTTATTATTAATAATAATTGTATATACTCAAAACAAAAATTGATCTAAAACTAAGTTATTAGTCTACTTTTTCCATAAAAAAAAAGTCAATATTAATCTTCTCCAAAGCTTCAGTAGTTTTTTGTTTTCGCAACATTGCTTTTGTTCAAGTCATGATTAGAAAACCCAAATTGTGCTAATATACGACTATATATGGCAAAAAATAAAAACTTTTTAATTGATAAAACAACAAAAAGTGTTTGATAAATCATTTTAAGCCAATTGAAAATCATCTTTTAAATCAAACCTAACGAGTAATTTCTTCTTTGGCTTTTGACGCACTTCTCTAATAAACAAACAAAAACCAATAACTTTTTTTTTTACCAAACTTCATCATTTAACTAAAACAGCTCACCTCATCTAATACTTTCAACTTATCGAAGTAACCAACAACGCCAACTAATAATCATTTGCCAAACGAACTCGTAAATTAATGTTAGCTAGGTGAGCATATGAGCACATAATCACAAACATATGTTTTGGGCTTCAGCAGCTACAACAAAATAAAACTAACTAAATAACACAAAAAGAATTGGGCCACGCAATTTACAGTAACAACAGACATATTTATTCCATTACAAGCAAGATACATGCTGCAACAAAATATTAGTATCATCTTAAATCATATTTCATTATTTTTGTAAATTTCTAAGCTAAGCAACTAATTTATACAATTTTTAGACAGAAACTTCTTACACCAACAAATAAGAGATTACCAAGTACTTTTTCTTTAGAGATAAGTAGTCTCATCAAACTTATTAGGTTCCATATAGTATAGGTCGGACCCTGATATTTTGTGTGTCAAGTACTCCCCAAATGATATGCCTTATATAGACTTGCTATTAATTCTACGCAGTTTTCATCCAAGTGTATCTAAGTTCTTTCTTGTTTGCTTGTGGAATTTGTTGTTGATTTTCTTGCAACTGTTAGTATTTTCAGTCTTTACAAATTTATCGCAGATCTTTAGCTAAGCTAGAGCTTTCCTGCAGGCATGCTTTAAACGGTATTCAACATAAAATAATTTATCGATGCATCGTCAAACATAGTACTCAAATCTTAAGCTTGCATGAGAAACTTGAAACAATGACTTACAAATATGTTACTCAAATTCTTTATTTCACTGCAGTGATTAGTACATTCAAGCATGAGTTTGGACTTTGTACGCTAGACACATTATTTCGAGTGAAAGACATGAAAATTGTTCTTACATTGTTGATTCGGTCGCTTTAGACACATATTCAGGTTTGATACAGTTGTCCAAATCGGAGTGACTTACAACAAAAAAAAGTGCCAAAGTCATAATTCTGACAATATTTACCTTGGTTTTTCGGCTAAAATTCCTCCTTAATTTCTTGTTTCTGTATCTGGAAAGATGCTGAATGTGTTCTTCAGAAGGACAAATGCCAATCAATAGTGGCTGCTTGAGAGTCGAATTAATTCTATTACCATTAGCTAGAATGTGTCATAAAAATAAAAAAAAATAAAAAACATTTCCCCATCCTGTGAAAATGGTGAGAAACATCTAAACATTTGTCAGTTTGAAAGCCAACAATGAGGATTCACCAAGCAAAATTTCTTTGCACCAACTCGACCATAATTCATATGCAATCAAAGGATTTTCGGAGTAAGCATGCCAAAACAAACAACTAAACAGGAGTACAAAAAATATATGCAGCTCAAGTATGATTCTACAAATTGTGCAATAAAGACTGACATAGCTACACAAATTTTACTGATGCACTGCTGCTGTTGCGATTTGTTAGCTGCAAATGGCAAATCATGTCAACACTTGCTAGATAGCTACACAAAGTCGTCCGGCAGCTAGCATCTCATGAAAGCAGTAGATGACCACAGATAGCAGCAACAACACCCACGAATAACAACACACAACTCCTCTTGGAGAGCAACAAGAGAAAAAAAACAATAGATGCAGCAATTAGACAACAACACTTATGAGACAACATCACATCAGCCAACTACAACACGACAACAACAATAACAGCCTCAACAACTACTTGCAACTGACTAACTAACTCACAATAACACCTGACATTAGTGTCATGATACCTTACAATCACAACTCCAAACTCCAAAAGCTAAAACTACCTAAAACAATGAAAGTCCAAACCACCAAATTGGGTAATTGGCATAAAAAATCAAATCACATAAAAAAACTCAGCAGCTTCATCAAAGTAAACATTAATACGTTCTAATTGAAGATCAATGGATTCACCATTGAATCTACCCGTTTTATCAACACCATGTTCACAAATCAGCTTAGAAATTGAGAAAATCAAAACAAAATCAACATTCACAAATTAGTTAGGTTTTCTCGAAGGAACTTCATATTTAAAATCAACTCCTACCTCCAGAATGTGAAAGGTCCACAAAGTTTAGTTGTCCAAAAAAAGTTGCATGATTAAGGTGCTATCCTTGTATGAGTCCTCGTTCAAAGGGTCGAGCTCTGATATAGCTTCATCAAAAGCTTGCTTGGCAAGGTGGCATGCCGTGTAGACATTTTAAAAAGTTTAAACAGAACGAATACACTCAAGCTTATAGCATTTTAAAAAAATAAAGAAAACAACCTTTAAGAGAAATTCAAAATCTTGTAATAAAAGACTTCGAAATTGAGAGCCAAGCCCAAGCGTATGGGATGTGAAGGAGGTAGCTCAGCCTCAGTGGCACTCTGAAATTGCAAGGATAAATTTAAGCGATTAAAAAGCTACTTTTGCAAATTCAAAAGGATAGTAATGCTTAATTATTCATATGTAGTGACAAAGAAATCATGCAACAGGTGACCAGACATAGGTCCGAAATAAGCCAAAGAATTAATACAATAATGTTACACTTTACAAAATACATGGGAAGAAAATCAAGAACCTAAACATGCTATGTTCATACTCATTTCACAAAATTGAAAGGTAATAGAGTAAGGAGAAAAAAAACACAACATTTAGCATAGTGCATGAAGTTGCAACCCAAAAATTATACTATAGCTCTTGGAAATGGTATGCATTATAAGTATGGAATCATACAGGAAATGACTTCCTTTACTGCTGCAATCACAACCAAAACCACATTTGCAACATGGTAACAAAATATAGGAAATGCTAAGATTTTAATCATGTCAATAAAGGATGGAATCATAGAACAAACCCTCTGTAAAACCATAAATACAGTGTACAATATTTATAAGAATATTACCTACTACCTACATAAGCCTAAGTGAGAAAGAATAACATAAAGAAATAAAAGAAACCAATAAAAACATTGGTAACGTTTAATTACCAAGAAAGTCAGGTGCACGAGAGTAGTAGAAACACCATTCTGAAGTCGGATCTCAACAGACGCAACAACATTAACACCCTGAAAATAACCAATTCTCACGCATTTCTTCTCTGACCCCTCAAACAAATTACGCAGCTTTTCCTGCTTCTGATTGAGGCTTTGCTCTACTCCTTGACACCATTTTATACAAAGTCAACTTTTTATTCGAGTCTAAAATTTGCTCTAATTTACCTTAAAAATCAAAATCAAACTACCAATTGACGTAACCTCTACAACTATGAATTAACCTCTAAAATGTATAATTCAATTCATACTAATTTGCTAGACATATTCCTTGATTATACACCAAACACAGAAAAATCAAATTTCTACTCATTTTCCAATCCATTTAAAACTACTCTAAACTCAAGTATGCATCCAACTCTAGCTACTCCAATACATAATGATAATAAATAAGAAATTATTAATACTAATCTTATTTAAATCAATTTCTAAGATAAATTTAGTGATCATCCCTAAGTGATGATTATGATCACCAACTTATGCATCACATACCCATCTTTTGAAAACATCCTAACATTAATCATAGGAAACTATTAGTATATTAAAACAATACTAATTATATCTTAACTAAATGGATCAGATACACACTCATACATCAAAATAATTTTTGTTATCTTTCTCTACTGTTTATAAAACAGTAAATTCACAAAAATTAAAAGCACATTTATACAAGCACAATGTTGAATCATTCTAACTTCTAACATAAAGAGAATCTAGTCTTGTACCAATGTAACACCTCGCAATTTTATGACATCATAATTTATTTTAAATCAATCTTTTTTTCAAATAATTTTTATATATTTATTATCAAATATTTGAAATTTGTCATTATTGCAATTTTTTTATAATTTTAATAAAAATAAAAGTACATTTTGTTTAAGTAATCATTTTTTTTATTATTAAAATAAAGTTAGGTGGAGTAAATAATAATAACTCTAATATCGCTCCTAAACCCGAGCCAAACGAAGATTCTTTTAACCCTCGTGAAGTATTTTTGTTGGATCTTGAAACTAAAAAGACCCAATTGAAAATGGGTTAGGGTTTAGAAATAAGTCAAATAACCCCTCACTCTCATATCTCACGCCTCCCTCACACTCGACTCACTCATTCTCCATCTCCGTCAAGGTTCAGCAGCCACGGCACCACCACAGGCCGCGTTTTTCCCCTCCACGAGCAGCCCCTGCAGCACAGACCGCGTCCCCCTACCCCCACGAACTGTCACCGGCAGTAGCAGCACGCCTGGCCACTGACTGCTGCGTGTGCCGCCAGTAAACAGCGGCTGGTCTCAGCCGGTTTTGGAGCCCTCCATCCGGCCTTGGGTCTTGTACCACCACCACAACTTCCACCTACTCTTTCAACCTTTATAGTCCCATCTTTGTGAGTCACCTTCCTCCTTTCCTATTTGATTTTTTTTTACTGTTTCTAATTAGAATCTACCATGTTCATGAGTTGTGTGTTGATATTGTATTAGTTTCATTGAATTTGAGTATGGGTAATAACTAAAAGTATTATCTTTGAACATGAAATGATTAGGGTTTGATTTAGAGATGAGATACTAGTAGTGTGTGTGTTTATATGTTACTTTGGTGGTGTGGTGATTAATTCAATAACCTTATAAGTAGTTTTAAAACTTGGTTGATTATTGTTGTGGTAATTAGTAATGATTTTGATTATAGTTGACTATAGAATTGCTTTTAGTATGTTAATGGGGTAAATATGATGAATATTGTTGATTGTGATGGTAATAGTTGCTAATAAGATTATGGTTATTATTAGGGGTGTTCAAAAATATCCGTATCCGAAAACCCGCTTTCCGATTTTTAAAAGCGGATAAATAACCCGGTTTCCAAAATTCGGATAAACCGGGTCGGGTACGCGGTTTTAAAACCGGGTATTCGGGTCGGATACGGATCGCGAATTTAGGAAAATCGGGTACCTGGTGTCCGTTTTTTTTATTTTTTTAAATATAAAAAGAGAAATTGAAAACCCTAAAATCAGATTCTACCTTGGGCCGCCTTCTATTCCAGACTTCCGGTCTTCTTACTTCTTCTTCCTCTGATCGCCATTCGATTCCTTCGTCTTCCTCCTTCATTCTTGCTGCTTGCCTTGTTCCTCCTTCACCATTCACGCCGTTATCTTTAATTGGGTAAGTTTGTTTCAATATTTTTGCCATGTTCTTCTTCGGTCGTTAATCTTCTTCTTGTTTAGTATGTATTTAATTTTTTTTTTGGCCATTTTCGATTTCGATTTCATTATCTTAAGTTGTAACAAAACAGAATTTGATTTCAGAATTTGTTTCAGAATTTCAGATTTCGATTCTAGTCTTCTTCCTTCTTCTTCCTCTGATCGCCATTCGATTCCTTCGTCTTCCTCCTTCATTCTTGCTGCTTGCCTTGTTCCTCCTTCACCATTCACGCCGTTATCTTTAATTGGGTAAGTTTGTTTCAATATTTTTGCCATGTTCTTCTTCAGTCGTTAATCTTCTTCTTGTTTAGTATGTATTTAATTTTTTTTTGGCCATTTTCGATTTCGATTTCATTATCTTAAGTTGTAACAAAACAGAATTTGATTTCAAAATTTGTTTCAGAATTTCAGATTTCGATTCTATGTAACAAAACAGAGTTTGTTTCAAAATTTCGATTTCGATTTCATGTAACATAGCAGAATTTTCGATTTTCAGTACTTAATTAATTTTTTCTTTTTCCATTTTCGATTTGAACACAGATTTAATCTGCCATTTTCCGTATTGAATTGAAGATCTACATGGATTCTTACCCAATGGATTCTTATTCTAATTCTATGCCTCCACCAAAGACAAGTGGAGCTACTTCCTCCACTTCAACCTCTTCAACCTCTACCATTTTTACTCAAAGTGGGACTCAAGAAGTGGGGAAGGTGGACCTTATTGAACTAATGAATTCAAGATATCAAATGGAGACAAGTTTTTCATTAACCAATAAAAACAAGAGTGAGTTGGATAGGTATTTAGAAGATGCATGTGAACCTCATGATTCTAACTTTGATATTTTACTCTGGTGGAAAGATCAAACAAAAAGGTATCCCATTCTTCAAAAGATGGCTAAAGATGTGCTTGCTATACCTATTTCCACCGTTGCTTCTGAATCGGCTTTCAGTACTGGTGGTCGTATTCTTGATGATTTTCGAACATCATTGACTCCAAAGATGGCCGAAGCCCTTATTAAATTTGATAGCAGATTCAAGCATTAGGTAAGTTAGACAAATTCGTGACTTAAACTTTTGAAAAAACAATTTCAACTCTTTTCTTTTTTCAATGAAAAGACTATAACAATCTCTAGTGGCAGTGCAACGAGAAGGAATCTTAAATAAAGGATTCAAAGACCTACAATACTCACGAAATCCTTCACGTTCAACAAAAGCAAAAGGCAATTCATCCACAATAAGCATTGTAGCAAGTTTTTTCCTACACAAATCATAATCAAATTCCCACAATTTCGGAACACCAACACTATCAACACTACCATCCTCATTGACTCTTCTAGCAATATCAAATTCAATTTTTTTTTGCTTCATATCTAAATTTGAAGGATATTTTTTGCATCTTTTAATATGATTAGCCAAAGGAGTTGTTCCATTTTTGCTAGGACAACTAATAGAAGTTTTGCAATACTTACAATGAGCAATTGTTGGATCCATTTCATCAATTGTGTAATGGACCCACCATTTTGACCTATTAGTCCTCGTACTAGTAGTTGCACGAGGTTGTTTTTTCTGTTTTTTAATTGGTGATCTTGTATCTTCAACATCATCGAACAAGCGATCAACACTCTCTTCAAATTGAGTTCCTTCATTCGGTGGTGAATTTCCATTATCATCAAAAGACGACCCCATGTTCTATACAAGTTACCAATTCATTCATAATCAGTTTATTGCTAGTTGTACAATACTACAATCAATTCATCACAGTTCATTCAATAGTTGTACACAATCAATTCACAATCAGTTCATCATCATTTCATCCAAGACCTTTCAGCTAACACAATCAGTAATCAGTATCACAACTCACAACTTACATGAATCAATTTCAATCAGTTCATTCATCAGTTCATCACAATTCAGTGATTCCCAATCAATTATTTTCTCCAAATGTAATTCCCAAACACAATCAGTTCATCGCAGCTCATTCATTAGTTGTACACAATCAACTCACAACTTACATGAATTAAAACGAAATATCACATCATAAATACAGAAAATCAGAATAAATATCAGAATTTTGAACAACTGATAAAGAAGTAAAAGAACTACCGAAAATCTAGATGGTGGAACCGTTGGGTAAGAATCCATGTAGATCTTCAATTCAATACGAAAAATGGCAGATTAAATCTGTGTTCAAATCGAAAATGGAAAAAAAAAAATTAAGTACTGAAAATCGAAAATTCTGCTATGTTACATGAAATCGAAATCGAAATTTTGAAACAAACTCTGTTTTGTTACATAGAATCGAAATCTGAAATTATGAAACAAATTTTGAAATCAAATTCTGTTTGGTTACAACTTAAGATAATGAAATCGAAATCGAAAATGGCCAAAAAAAAAAAAATAAATACATACTAAACAAGAAGAAGATTAACGACCGAAGAAGAACATGGCAAAAATATTGAAACAAACTTACCCAATTAAAGATAACGGCGTGAATGGTGAAGGAGGAACAAGGCAAGCAGCAAGAATGAAGGAGGAAGACGAAGGAATCGAATGGCGATCAGAGGAAGAAGAAGGAAGAAGACTAGAATCGAAATCTGAAATTCTGAAAAAATTTCTGTTTTGTTACAACTTAAGATAATGAAATCGAAATCGAAAATGGCCAAAAAAAAAAATTAAATACATACTAAACAAGAAGAAGATTAACGATTGAAGAAGAACATGGCAAAAATATTGAAACAAACTTACCCAATTAAAGATAACGGCGTGAATGGTGAAGGAGGAACAAGGCAAGCAGCAAGAATGAGGGAGGAAGACGAAGGAATCGAATGGCGATCAGAGGAAGAAGAAGTAAGAAGACTGGAATAGAAGGCGGCCCAAGGTAGAATCTGATTTTAGGGTTTTCAATTTCTCTTTTTATATTTAAAAAAAAAAAAAAAAAAAAACGGATACCGGGTACCCGGTTTTCCTAAATTCGCGATCCGTATCTGACTCGAATACCCGGTTTTAAAACCGGGTACCCGACCCGGTTTATCCGAATTTTGGAAACCGGGTTATTTATCCGCTTTTAAAAATCGAAAAGCGGGTTATCGGATCAGGTTTTCGGATACGGATATTTTTGAACACCCCTAGTTATTATGTGTCATTAACGTGGGTTAATTGTTGGTATTGTGGGTTCATGGTTGATATTTTATTGTCGTGTTTAATTTATCCAATGGTTGCCTAAACGGCGTAAATTTGGCCTAAAGAACGGAAAATTATTGCTATGAGTCGTTTAAGCTACTACTTGCTTTTATTCATTATCACTCTAAACCTTGAATAATGTAGCAAATTGGAGTACAAATCACTACTACCATGAGTATTATGATTGATATTAAGTGTAATATCATATATTATGCGTTCTTAAGCTTTCTAATGGATAGTTTGATTATAACGCACTAAGTGTATGGTTGCGTCCTTTTCACCAGAACATATCTTGATATAGAATTGACTGAAATCTAATGTTATGGTTTGATTGAAATTGATGGTATAGTTCTTAAATGAACATGGTGTGAAATTGTTGCGTGTGTATGGTTTGAATGCGTGTTAGCATGAGTTAAAACTCGTTCGGTTTGTGTTGGGGTACTTTTTTTAGAGTAAGTAGCTCTTAAATGGAGTTAAGTAGGCTTATTATTCTTACCTTAAACGTGTATAGGTGCCCTGTTCATAATAAGGGCATAAGAACCTCCCCCTGGACGATTCTTGTGACTTGTTTTCTTGCAGTTGAAGTTGCAAATACGTACACGTAGTAATTAACCCTTACATGCATCTTGCATTGTATATTTATCGATATTGAATTGTTTTAAAACACATGTTGTACACTATCTATGAATTATCGTCGAATGAAATGTCGAAGTTATTGATTATATGATTTTCAAGTTTACTGATAGAGAACGATACTATTATGCTAAATGCTGATAATGATTTAGAATGAGAACGATTCCCTTGTTATTGAGATTGGTTATTATTTGTTTGAAAGGGAGCGAGTCCTTTATTAATGATTTTGTTTATTGTTAGTTTGAATAGTGAATAGTTTCCTTATTAATGACATTGATTATTGCTAGTTTGATTGGGAATGATTCCCTTATTGATGAGTTTGACTTACGTTAGTTTGAATGGGAATGATTCCCTTGTTATTGAGATTGATTTATGTTAGTTGAATAGGGAAGATCCCCTTATTAATGTGGTTGATTTATGTTTCATAAATGGGAATGAGTCCCTTAGTGATGGAGTAAGAAAGTTGTTGGTTGTAATGGGAATGAGTCCATTATTGATGAGATATCAGGATTGTTTGGTTATTCTGACTCCACATATCCTTATGAATTGAAAACAGAGGCTATCAACAAAAATCAACCATTTAACAAGTCTAAACCAAACCTAATAACCCTCACAAGATTCCCCCGGTACAAGACTATAAAACTCTAGACATATATCCCTCACAAGATTGTCCCAAAATTTTCAATTTTGATGAATGAAACGCGTGGTAGAAAGCTTTTTCATTCACCCTTATTAGTTGTGAAAGCCGACAGAGGGTCAAAATCCCACCACCAATGATAAAGAGTCCCTCATGATAGTAGCCTACCCTGAATTACGAAAAAATTTCAATGTCTTGGACAAATTCCATCCCAATAACAGAGTTAGCACCTTTTTACACAAGGATCGCGTATATAATCAAACTATCAAAGTGATGAGATACAAGAATTCTACCTTAGATGGGGCAAAAATTAAACAATAGAAATTAATAAAATTAAAAATAAACTCAATAGAAGGAACACACAAGAACAACTCCCCACCAATTTGAACAATTATAGTTTCCATGATTTGAAGGGAATAGCTGCTTGTGTAGAGAACTCAACACAATGCAAAATCAACCTCGAAAAAGACTGAATCTTCATGTCTTGAATGCAAAAAGAATCGGATCGAAACTATACCTGGAGTAGGAAGAAATAGAAAATCTCGCTCTACAGTCTACCAAAAGAATTGGGTACCAATTACAATAAATCAAATCAATTAAAATATAAATCAATTATTACATTTTAATTGATTTAATTTATTGTAATAACAATAATTTTATGAAAATGTAAATCAAGAGGTCTATTAACTCATAGCTTGCAAAGATTAATGAACTTGTGATCACAGCTTGGGCAGTATAGAGCTAATGTCCATATGATACAGTGGTACTCCTGCATCTCAGTCATAAGCATGAAGCAATAGAGAGGTTCAGCAAGAGCCATGCACAAGCCAAGTGTAGAGATGCAGTTGAATTTTTCGTCAACATAACAATGAAATGTCAAAACACATCTGTGACTTCCACAGTTCCATTGCAGCAAGGTGACATTATATATATGAATGTATAAATTATGTTTATTTTGAACTACAAGCCTCTCATCTTAGTACGCAGGCCTAGATATAGAAGGGAAAGGTCATTGATACTCCAATTTCTCATATTGGCTATTTTTTAACCTTTGTTCTTAAAAACGAATTCTCTTTCCCACTTTCTTCTTTGGAGTAACCTTTGTTCTTAAAGAATTACCATACATCCTACTTTAATCAACAGTCTAAAAATGAGCAATTGAAATGGTGGAAGGAAACGTTACTTGAAAATGGCAGACGAAGAAAAATGTTTATGAAAGTCGATTGTTCTTCGACTATTGTTCTTTGTAATGCTACTCTTGTACATGGATATATGTCATATATCATAAAACAAGTTTAATGTCAATGAAGATTTAATATCCATTAATCAAACAACTCTACATTCATTGTATACCAGAAAATTCAAGCATTCAGAGTTCATCAATCACTAATAACCAAGACACCTCTATATCCATTCTCTGTTTACCATAAATCATTACTCTTAATAATTTATCAGTAAAAATTCACTATAAGAGGAAATAAGTAGAAATTTGCACCACTAAATTGCAGATTAAGCAGCAATAGTAACTGTAAACAACCAAATAATCACAGAGTACTGAAAACTATACCAAAACAAAAGAACCCATTAAATTTGCTTAGATCTTAAACCGATGATCTAAAAAAATCAAATGTAAAACAAAACTGAAAATTACTCAAGTAAACCCCCTCATAAAATCCCCATTAAAGCCTACAAAAGAATATATGCAATTAAAAAGGATAAATTTCTGAAAAATCAAACAAAATAAACCTGGTTACCTGAAAATGAGGATGACAATTTGGGTCATTGTTTCTTCAAAACCAAATCAAAATCAGAACAATCAAAAGAAATAAGAACGAATTGGAGGAGGAGATTACAAGATTTGGAGGAGAAGCAGGAAGAGATGAGTGAGTTCCGATTTCCAGGTTTGAAGCCAGTCATTTGGAATCCGATCATTCAAAGGGATGGGGGGATTGACGGGGATGTAAATCATCGTATACAAGCGGGTTGACTCAAGTGGCGAACAGCCACCGCAGTGCTATGTGATAGGAAATTCCAAGCAAGTTAAAAAGGAAAATTCTACCGGGCGGCAATCAGACCTACTCTGCTATATGGGACCGAATGTTGGCCCGTAAAGAAGATTTTGAACATAAGATGGAAGTTACAGAAATGCGTATGCTGAGGTGGATGTGTGGGCACACTTTGATGTATCGCATTAGGAACCAAGAGTTTAGGGACAAACTAGGGATAGTCCCTATATTTGAAAAAATGCGCGAAAATAGATTGAGGTGGTTTGGCCGTATGTAGAGAAGGGTATAAAGCATTATTGTAGAGGGTAAGAGGAGTCGAGGAAGACCCAAGAGAACCTGGGGTGAGCAAATAAGAGTTGACTTGCATGAGTTAAACCTCTCTGCGGACCTGACTAGGGATAGGAGCAATCGGAGACGCCATATCCATATCTTAGATTACTGATGTCCTCTTAGTTTACCTTTTTAGTGTCCTTAACCTCCTGCTTTTAACGTCTCTTTTCTATTAGCTCTTTGTTTTCTTTTGTAGTGGTTTTTATTTTTATAGGCATTTAAGTTATCTTTCACGTGTAATCACGTCTCTTTATCTTCCTCGAGCCGGGGGACTCCTTTGACCGCGCTCTCCTTTATGGGTATGAGTTGTCGCCGTCTTTCCCTCCCCAGATCCTGGCCTTAGTTTCTATGAGCGGAATATATTGGGTAGGAAGATGATGATGATGAAGCCGGTCATGGAAAAATGTTGAGGAGAGAAGAAGGCGGAAAAAAATAGCGTGAACAGTATTCAATCTTTAACACACTTTTTATATTTAGGGGATTAACTCATTAAGGGTTGAAAAAAAATCTGTTTCAAAATGTTTTTGTTGGGGCTTGAACCCGGTAATTGCTGTCAAACACTAAAATTTCTATCAACCGAAGTCATCTAACTAAAGAATCATATGAGAACATCCACCTCTAGCTTTTGTCGATAGAGAGACTGTTAAATTTAGGGTGCCATCAACAAACCCTAATTTGTTTCTTCCTGATAGTGCAATAGTCATGACCCTCTTCCAATTTGAGAAACCTCTTCCAGAAAAAACAATGTTCACAATGTTCTGGCTGTTGTCAGAGGGATGAAGAAAATACACTGATGATGGGTCCGTTGTTGGATTAATATGTCCATTCTGGGTGTTTTGTGAGTTGCTGCTTTGATTAACCATCTTTTCTTTCTAACAACAATGCTAACAACCAGCAATCTTTTCTTTTTTGTATTCTTTGTAGAGACACATAAGATGACAGAAAAAAAAAAAAAAGGGAAAGACTAGATTGATTCTTGGATGAGTATCAAGGCTCTGGTACCATGTTAATTTTCTGTAATGAGAGCAAGAATCAAGAGAGGATGTTTTTCATTTTTCATTAAAAAAATGTCCGTCTTTACAAAGGATAATGAGGGTCTATATATAGTACCCTTTTGATATAAGACTTAGTTTGTTACTAGTGTAACTAACTCCTAACGGAAAGCCTAACAACAGAAAATATATATATATATATATATATATATATATATATATATATATATATATATATATATATATATATATATATATATATAACAAACTTAACTGGCTACCTAAGACAAAACCCATCTACATTAATAACTAAGTAAGTACACATGCTCCTAATGATCTGGCAGAAGCTTTGTAGATGTAGTTGATACTGTAGTTCACTTGTAGCCTTGATCTTGCAAGTATAGGTAGGAATAGCACACCTTCGATCAGGACTGATCACAGGACTTCAAATGCCATACTTCAGCTGCTTCACTAAGATGTATGTCCTCCTAGGATTGCTTCAAGCCTTCAGTATCTGTATTCTTATCAGACTGCATGATTGATTGCACGAATATTAGGGCAAATTCTACCAGGGTTTTGGGTTCAAGGACTTGATTTTTGAGATATTTGGTTAGTAACTTTAAAAAATAAAGGTAAAAAAGTTTGGTGTCAAATCTCCATTAAAAGTTTAGAACCATTTGTATTCTTAAATTTTACATCCCTCTTTTTGACAATGATTCTAATTTCCTAGTTTTCTTTTTTAATTTCATCTCAAACTTATTATTTTCTTTTTTTAACAATTTATTTTATCAATTAATTGTTATTTATCTCATTTCTAGCAAAATTTACTCTGCGCTAAACTTTATCAAATTTTCAATAATTACACATTTTGATTTGTAATGACTATAACTCGCGAATAAGTAAATCTTTGGCCAATTATACATTATACTAAAAAGTTTGAAAATTTTCGAGTGTCACAACTAAAGAGAGGTATACCAAAGGTAACTCATATATTAGCTAAAAAAATATCATGACATTTAATTTTGAGCAATACCTCTATTATTAATGAATCTTTGACTAATATTTATATATAGTTAAATTGAGTAAGTTAGGAAATAAAACATATTGCATAATATATTACTGACAATTTTCAAAACAAAGTTAATTTATAAATACAACTATAGTTGAGTATTTTTAGTGCATAATATCTCTGTTTTGATTTTTTTTTATATCATTTGTTTATAAATATCGATGCTAAAAGAAATCATGCATTGCACGAGTTTCTATACTAACTTATAATTAATCTAAACTTAATTTATAACGGCTATAATTCATAATTAATCCAAACATGAAACCAAAATTCGCTAAAATAGTTACAATAATTACACATTTTGATTTATAATGACTAACTAGCGAATACTAAATGGAGGGAGTAAATGATAAATTTGAGTCATTTGGATGTGGATAATCATGGCATTGGCATCCTCGTCATTGCCACGATGTATGAGTTATGACATGCCTTTTCACTTGCTTTAGGAATCAATTCGACCCTACAACTACGTTGCCACAAAACTTTGCTGAACAAATTTGTCACAAAATTCATGAATGGACAAAGCAATCCTCAACAACAAGAAAAATAAAAAATTGCGACTTTCATTAAATTTAGCTATTTTTTTGGTTGATACCTCACCTGCCCTATAAAGGCTGCTATGAGGCCATAATTTTTTCCTTTTCCAATTTTTTTTCTAAAATTTAGAAGAAATTGGGTTTAGTAAAAAAAAACTTTAATTAAATTTTTTCCTTTTTAATTTTGTTTTGTTTTCATTTTTCTAAAATTTAAAAGAAATTGGGTTGATTATAGTCTAATTGTTTCATACCAAACTCAACTCGTTAAAAGAGCTCATCCTACACCTAATTCATAAACTCAAGTCGGCCTGAACTTGACACCCATATTAAAATCAAAGAATTTGTGCTTAGTAAAATAATCAAATCTAGGTAATTAACAAATCAAATCGTAATTTAACCAATTTTCAACTCTTAGACCTAAACGGCTAAGTTTAAAACTAGACTTAGATCTAAACAAGACTTAACTTGACTATTAACCAATTTTTAACCCAAATCAAATCGTAATTTAAGTCTATGTCTATTCTAAGCTCAATATACTAAAATTAAGTTTTGATTACGTGATTAAAAATCAAAACTATAACATATTCGACAGTTTCAACTTAAAGTATCAAAGTTACCCAATTATTTAACATTTCTCTTTATTTTAATTTATCACATATTGGATGAAACATACCCATTAAGTTTCCCATGCTCAAATGGGTCCTCTCAACTGTTCTACATCATTATAAAGGAAACTAAAAAACAAGCATACAAAATGCTTATCCATTACTCCTATAATTATAAATCAGATAATATATATCATAAAAACAATCATCAACCAAGGGTTGGTTCACAATAAAGACAGTCTGGTATCTAAATTATGATCATGTGTACAGATCTCGTTCTTTATTTATTTCATCCATATCATTAATTCTACTAAAATTTTTCATCATCATACTTAATATACTCCACTTATAGAAAAATTATAATCAACATTTAAGGACAAAAGAACGACGACTACTCATACCCATAAAAAAAAATATGTAAAATTCTACTAAAATTTTTAATCAACATAATTTCAATTAATCTCATAGGGTTCATTAAAAAAAAAAAAAACCAAAACTCCATTATTTTATTATGGAGTAATGGAAACCCAACACATATTTACACTTCAAAGTGAAAAAACACCAGAATAATAAATCAGACTAGTGATTGACTAGTTGACTAATTTTCACCGCCTATAAGAACGATTGCCCGCAGGGTTTTCTAATCCATCCCAAATTAAAAAAAATCACAAGATAAAAAATACCAATCCTAATAAATGGATCATTATTCTCCATTACTCAATTAACCAACATATTTCTATAAGTTGTAATCTCAAATAGAAGTTCCCTAAACATCATTATGATACCAACATTGCATTATTTTCTGTCATGTTCAATGGGTTAGAGTAATCAATCTTCTCTAAGATGAATTCTTCTAATAATCCATTGTTAATCAATGTCGAATTAAGCGATAATTCACCGATTGATGCCAATTTAATCAATTCGGATTCATCGAGCCCTTTTGCTGGTTCAAGGGTACTATATCTTTCTGTATTGTGCTTTGCCAATGCATCTTTAAATTTCTTAATCTGCAACATAGAGAATAATATTTGTAATTAGATTGTTAATCAAATAAAACCCAATTAATTATCGATTAATTGTACAATAAAGTATTAATTAATAAAGTAAATGGAAGACAAGATTACTTACAGTTGAAATGGTGCAACTGAAACTGCACACACGGCCATCTGCTCCTCTGTAGAACCTGAAGAAGGGCAGAACATGAATGTGCAAAGCATGACACATTGGTTTCAGCTCTTCATAATTAACTTTCAGAAAAATGGCATCTGGGTTTGATTCTGCCAACTGACATATCTGTAAATTTAACCAAATATCAGTAAAAATATATAGAAACCAACCCAATTAAAAGTTTGATCGGATAGTTGAAGCTAGAGGTGTTCATTCGGGATGGGTCGATTTTGGTTCAGTTGTTTCGGGTTGGTTCATAATTAGTTTCGTGTCTACATCGGTTTTTTACATAATTTTAAATTCATGTTAAAGTTGGGTCAAGTTGGGTTCAATTGATGTCGGGTTCATTGATCAGATTTGTGTTGAATACCTCTGATTGAAGCCTCAAAATACATTAAATATAAATACTTTACTAGGTCTTCTCACCCGATGGGCTATCGACTAAAATTGTAGAGACAACACAAACCCCCTCATACCCGGTTCACTTCGATTATTCTACGAGTGGATGAGATTTGAATCAAAAGGCTTTACTTGACCATGAATTATCATTTTAGAACATTTCAAACACTATGTACATTCGAAGGCTTTTTTTTTTTTTTTTTTTTTTTTTTTTTTGAGATTTTGCTAAATGAAAGTAGAACAAAATTGTAAAATTAATACCTTGGGATGAAGAGACTTGCAGCCACCACAACCAGGAGAATAGAAATCAATGATAACAAGTCTATCACCAGCCGTATTTAATGAATCAACAAGCTGTTGTGCTGAATGGATCTCTACCATGTTAGGCTTTAATGTCTTTTCCCACCATCTCATTGCTTTACTTACACAATACGATGCTTGTGCCTAAACATTTAAAAAATATAAATTAAAACCCATTTTCCCAATATATCAAAATACAAAAAATTATATAAAGATACAAGAAAAACCCATTATCCACAATTAAAAAAACCCATTATATTATTACCTCTATATTTACTTAATTAAGAGGGGGAAAATTACAGAACCCATTACCCCTTTTTCAATTTATTTAAAATTACTAAATTGGAAAACACAAATAATCAAAAAGGGAAAGCTTAAAATAAAATTAAAAAAAAAATACTACCACAAAAAACCCATTATCCAAATTACTCAAAAAAAAAAACCCACAATCCAAAATTACAAATTTTCTTCTCCAAAACTAGTTTATTTAAATATATACCTGAACTGAGAAATTAACAGGGGAGAGTTGTGGCTTCTTCTGATCTGAAACAACAAGGGACTGTCCCATAAATCTGCTACTCAAATCTGGAAATTCCTTAGTTTTGGGATCATAAAATTGAGAGGAAATAGAGAATTGTTGATTTGCTTTGGATATAACAATGGTATCATTACACCTAGAAACTGATACACCAGCTTTCAAAGAAGAACAAGCCATTATTGAAAAATGCAAGAAAACCCAGAAAAATTGGTGTTGTTTTAGTGGATTATATGGCACCTAAAGTTTGACCCACTTCAACTTTTGGATCTAAAAGTGCAAATATGAAAAAAAAAAAAATCAATTTTTGAAGGTTTGAAAATGGAGAAAAGTAAAATCAATTGAAAACCCACCTCAAAGATTCTACTAAAAAGTGCAAAAATTGGAGAGAAAAGATGAAGATAGAGAGTAGATGAGACACAAAAATAATATGGGGTCCAAATGTTAATGGATATAACTTAAATGAAAAACTTTATCCAACAAATTATTTTTTTCGAATAAAAACAAAAAATACCACGTCGAAATGAATAATTTCTAGGTGTGAAATTATAAGAAATTTTAATTTTGAAAATGGATATTGTAAAAATGAATTAAATGAGTTACAATGAAAGTGAATATGTGACGTGGAAACATGATTGGTATAAAAAGATTAAAAGAAGAACATGGAAATGGATAGTGGTAGTTTATGTGTGTATCCGCAGGCGTTTTTGGCATAGAACGGCTCAATCGCGTGTAGCTGACTTGGATTTGTGTCAGTTCATTTTGGAATGGATAAAGAAATTATGTCTACTCATTTTATTTTACTTGTGATTTGTGAAGTAATTATTTCTCTATTATATTTTTACTGTATACTTTATCTCTTTAATTCTTATATTATTGTCGTTATTTTCTGTATACTTGTGAAGTCACTTATTTTGTTATTACCTTTCAATAAAAGGTTGGTATTAACTAATTACTTTTTGTAAAACTTGTGTCAAATTAAAATGGTGTAAATATTATGAATGAAGGTAATTTTTTATCACTTTTTATTTTAAATCCACTTTTTATGTTAGACTTTTATTATTTTTATGATCTTTTTCTCATAGAATTTTCTAGAATTATATTGCCTATTGTAGGTCTGTATTTGAAATGCTTTTCTTAAAGTTTTTTAACCTTCTAGTAAAAATATTTATATTTATATTGAGTAAAATAACATTTGGTTGATTAAAAGTGAGTATAAATCAATACTAACATAGAGTAATTGTAGAAAATCAAATAAGTTTATTAGAATATTCAAAATTAAATTTAATTCAAAAAAACTATTTTATTAAGTTTCAGGATAAAGAGAATTCGTTACCAGCAGGAGGAAGGGGGGAAATTAACTTATATTTTAACTACTATTTCATTTAACTTTATGTTTAACATATATTATACTCCCTATTCTGTTTTATTTGAAATTCAAAATTATTCATTAATCTGTTAATTTATATTTTATTTTGAATCTTATAAGTTAAAACATGATCAGCTACAATCCTGTTTTATTCGCCACAACATAAATATTATTGTTATTAAATAATTTATACTTTTGGTTCCGCATAATTAAAAACATCAATGATTGAATATGTATTGACGAACGTGCAATTCAAAATTGGGCAAATAGTAAGAATATGAAAGAATATATCAATATTTAATTTGTTAGAGTTGGTGAATTGAGTACACAATGGTGTATCGATTTTGGTGTATGAGTACAAGACGTGTGTATATGTTGATTTCTAATGTGATGACGTATGTTGGAAGTGTCTCGACACTATCCTTGAGCAAGGTACAAAATTCCTTAGACAAGGCATCAACCAATCCCGAGACAGTGATTGTCAGTAGCATTCTGATGCCTAGTCCTCGGACGAGCAAGCTCACACTCGAACCAACACTTTTTAACTTGGTAAATTACGTTTCGTATTCTGCTACTATGATATAATGTTGGCTCTCTTTAACCCTTTTCAAGCTTACACATGCATTAACCCAAAACTTCTTTTTCATCATTATAACCTTAAGACCTAACACAAAGCCTACTTTCTTTCTTTCTTTCTTTCTTTCTTTTCTTTTTTTTTTTTTATTTTTTTAGTGTAATTATCTATTGCATTGAGCTCCTATAAACTCCATTCTTTCTACAATTAATCAATGTTAGCCACCAGCGAGGACATAGTCTATTTTAGGTGAACCTCGTAAATGTTTACGTATTTGTATATTATTATTACACTTGTTTAACATCATTTAATTACAGTTTTCATTGCTATATGATTTATTTGATTATTCATAGTTCATATCACTAATCTTGGGCGTTTTAGGAATAAAGTTGATAACTTTAAGCCCTAATCTTGTTGCATTTAAATATTTTTAATTGAGATTCATACTCTTTTAGAACTTTTAATGTATATTTAATTTATCTTTTATCCTATCAACTAAACATTTACTCGGATTCTCAATTAAATTACCCATTTAGTTTTATCTCACATGAAAACACCAACATTGTATTTGTTAGAAACTTGCAATTCTTCCAAACAGATTGGGTAAACATAAGAAAATAAACAAAGGGAAATCACATAGAAAATGATAGTTGTGGCAACCTGATGGTAGAGACTAGAGTCTGCATATTCTATTTCTAGTTGGAAGGGCTACGATTGTGTATTGAACTGCGTGCGCGCCCATCGATTTTTGTCCCGATGGTTTATCCATGCCCATTGATTTCTGATTCAATCATGGATCCAGTTTGCAGTCCTCCCTATTTAATTAGTAGTGCTGAATCGATCTTTTTGGCCGCAATTATATATGAGATGTACTATTTATTTAATTTATATATGAGATATGTTTTTTTGGAGAAAATGTTTCATACAATAATGTATTATTTATAAGTACTTTAATTTTTTTAATTTTTATTTGTTTATCTTTATTATAGAGTTGACTAGAAAAAGAAAAGAGCAGTAAATAAAATTCGAACTTAAAGTTAAAAAAAATTATTTATTTTCTAATTAAGACAAGTTTAGTTTTTGAATGAGATACAAATAAAATAATACTAGAGTCTTGGGTCTTGCTCTCTATTCTTATAGTTTTGCATTTATTGTGTTTTAATTTCGTCCTATTTATATTTCTTTTTTATAATTCACAAAATTATTATTTCTTTTATTAATATATTATCTATTTATTTAATGGACTAGGTGAGTAACCCTTAACCATGTAGATTTAAAAAGACGGAGGAAGAATGAACTCTAGATTATATTATGTGTGATTGGTGAATTTATGTATGACATTCAATATCAGGATAACACACTAATAATTTAATGTCTAACAAAAAGGTGTTTCCACTTTTGCGTTAGTAGTTTTGCCAATAATAAATAAAATTTGATTTTAAAAGCGACCTAGTTACCCAAACAAATTTCGTTAATGTTTAAATTTAAAATTAACCTTAATGATACGTAGACCTTTAGAATAGAAGTTGACAAGTCAAATAAAAGAAAATTTGAAAAAAAAATTACTTTTAAAAAAAATATCAAAATAAACTTGGTGAAATTTTAATTCCCAAAGTAACGTCTTCATGATAAAGATGAGTTCATATATTTGTTCACTATTGTTAATAGCGAAAAGGAAACTGGTCAAAAAAGTCAATTTTTTTGGTTATTAATAATAACGAGCAAAAGAAAAATAATGTCATAACATTTAAAAGGACAAAAAAATAAAAAATATAAAAAAACATGTTTGTTTGTTGTTATCAACACTGAACAAACATATTTTTTTTCCTTCAAACACTGACATAGCTTTTCTTTTGTTCGTTGTTAGTAACAACTAACAAAGTCGTGGTAAATTTTTTTTCTCTTATTTGCTGTTAATAATATTGAACAAACCTTGACCTTATGCTCGTACATGGAGATGCTTATTTTTTTGTAAACCTTATTTTCATATTTTTTTTTAAAAATTATTTTATTCAATTTTCCTCAAAGAAAAACATGACCCAACTATTTGGGCTGCCTCGTGCTAAGTAAGCCATCATTTGCTGATTTGATGTGGGCTTTCTTGTACACGAGCTTAGAGGTATTGTGAGTCCAATCCAACCACACCCGAATTATTGAAATAGATAAGATAAATTATTAAATGTAAGCGTCTAATTTTTAAATTTGAGGTTTGGTTCTATTCGCAATTAGTAGCTGTGAACAGGTAATTAATTTTTTTAAAAGGCAAAGAAGCTATTCACAGTTAGTAACTACGAACATGGCTGTTGACTTTTTTGACCCTGTTCGCTATCGCTAACAGACTCATTATGCTCGATGGTGTTCGCAGTTAGTAACTGCGAACAAGGCCAAAAAAATCAACAACCCTGTTCTCAGTTATTAACTGGGAACATCTTATTTACCTTTTTAAAAAATTAAGTACCTGTTTACAGTTACTAACTGCGAACAAAACAAACCTCAGGTTTGAAAATTAGACGCTTGTTTTTAAAAATAAGTTGATTTTCATCTTATTTCGTACTTTTTTTCTAATAATTTATCTTATCAATTTCATTTTTTCACCACATCCATCGTTTTTCAAAAGCTATAGACTCGTAAAACTATAATGAAAGACTAGAGATGAAAAATTGTCAAGAAGTCGAATTAGAATTAAGTCTACTTAATCAAAATTCATAGTTTTTTTTTCTGAGTCTAGACACAAATCCAGATTAGATTTATATACACTATGATCATCATCTCATGTGTATTCTGCTCATAAAAAATAAGATTTATATACTAATTCAAAAATTCCACAAATATGAGTTTGAATCTAAAAAATTGTTTGGAATAGACATTGTAATTTGTAACAATAAAATAATTACTCATCAAATTATACTTACTAATAATAGCATTGGAAAATGACAAAAATTATTCTTAGAAGAGCCATGACAAATATTATTATTATTTTAGTGTATATGACAATATTTACCTAACTTTAGAATCCGATTTTTAAAAAAATTTGAGCTAAATTAAGTAAAGTATTTATGTAATTTATTATAGTAACTCTATATACCTAACCTAAAATGTGATATATTTAATGGAATCATAAATATAAATAATGATAATAATAATGAAAAAAAGTATTTAATCATATGTTCGATTAATTTAATCACGACAATATATACTGGCTTATTCTTTGAAATTATATATTTATATATTTCATACTAATAATTTCGTGCTATTTTTATCTATTTCATACTAATAATTCGTGTATTGTATCAGTTTTTATAATATTATAGCTATTGTTGATAAAGTAACAATCAAATCTAATTTTTCTTTATGCAAATTTGAAATAGGCCACTATAATTGCAAATCTATTTAGCTCTTTTTTTTCTTTAAAATATTAGTTTTTGATATATTTAGTTTATTTTTGAAATGTTTGATACATTTGTTTTTTTTTTTTTATAATTGTATTTTATACATTAAATCTATTGGTTAATAACTAATATGGTCTTAATGTAAGATTTATAATAATGTCACAATTTTATCAAGAGTAACATATTGACATTATAGACATTTTTCTAATTTTACATCATTTGGAGCAAGCATTGGTTGTACATTTTTCAGACAAGCACAAATGAATTATATATATTTATGTCTCTACAAAATTTTTGGGCTTTCTTGTTAATTTTTATTTATAGTCCTATCATGTCTATACTCTTGGATGACAAAGTTTTTTTAATAAAAAAAATCATGATATTAAGTTTTACTTGAATCATCTATAAAATTAGTTGTCAAGTTGATATTGTGTAAAGTTGACGCCGTTATTTTTGTAATGGTTTGCATCATAATAGTATAATTTTATACTTTAGATCTCAATTTAGGTCCTTAAATTATTTTTAAGTCTTCCATCGAGAATAAAGTTCTTAGATATTAATTTTTCTGTTACCTATTACAAAGAGAAATAAAAAAGAAATACTACAAATACGTAAAGCACAAGTATTTAAAATTTGAATTATGGCAACAAAAAATCTATCTATAACTATTCCTAAAATAAAACACAGTTGATGTCACTACTTTTTAAATTTGATTACGTGACACTTTCTCAATAAAAAATTTTCCCTCTAAAACTCAATGATAATATCATTGTCATTATGACAAATTTTTGTATCATTTATTTTTCTACTTTCTAATTAAAATCACTATAATATTATCTATATTTATTGATTTTTTATTTTTAGGTCAAATATTTTAATGTGTTAGAAAATTATATATATATATATATATATATATATATATATATATATATATATATATATATATATATATATATATATATATTTTCAATCATTCATAAAATCTAATGTTATTTATTAAATGAGTATAGAATATTTTGAGATGATTAGATAAAAAATAGTAAATTTTTAATTTTTTGTTTATACAAATATGTTAGAAAAATTAATAAAGGCGTGCATCATCATCATCATTATCATACCTAATGTATCCTGCTCATAGAAAACTATAGTCAGGGTCTGGGGAGAGAAAAAAGATAGCAGCTCATACCCATAGAGGAGAGTGCGGTCAAAGAGTCTCTCGGCTTGAGAAAGGTCTTCAAAGAGAGAGAAACCTGCAGCTTACAAATGAAATAAATAAAATACGTACAAATAACTAAAAATAAAAATAAAAGTAAATAAATAGAATACTTACAAATGGAATATATAGAATACGTACAAATGAAATAAATAGAATACGTACAAATAAAAGCATGTAGGACATGGGTATTATCTAGTATGCATACTACACATGCAATGTCATTTGTGAGAAATGAAGAAAAATATGGACATAATTTATTTAACAAGCTCTTCTTTGCGAGCAGCATCCTCCAGCTCTCTCAAACCACCAACCTTTTGCTCAATTTCTTCAATTAGCTCTTCACGCCATAATTCTGCTCTTGCTGATTCTTCTATGTCTTCTTGCTGCAATTTAACGTTTCCAACATTAACATGCCAATAACCAATATGTACGGATAGGGATGACGAATTGCCAATTGGACGGGCGGGTAAAATTATACGGTTAATAATATTACCTTCTCATAGACCCAATGTCCAGTTCCATCTCCTCCATCTCCCCTGTATTGTTCTGAATCGTAATATGGATCCTGCACATCTCAATCATAAATGGCTTATTTCATTTGTTTTTGACTTTTAACAACTAAAAAATTTTTTTTTACCAAACATAATCTAAATGACCGATTTATTAGCTAATATTTTCAACGAATTAAATCATCCAACTATTTACTAAATAGACCCTAAGTCTATTGACCTCTAAGGACATGTGACCAAAATTTTCTAGGACAATAAAAATCATAAGGATACTCTTACGGCTTCTTCTCTCTTTCTTATATAGGCTAGTGCTAGGAATTAGGACAATATGTTTTCTTAGTTGTGTTGCTAAACAATATGGAGTATTTATACAGGCTAGAGCCCATTACAACAATTGGATTTTTAATATGAAATACAATAATAGCCAACAATATTTACATTTTTAGTCCTATTACCCCTTTAAGTTAGAGCATAAAGATTATAAATGCTTTACTTGCGAAGTAAAGTAAGAAATTTACGTTTTCCTAGAGCTTTGATAAACATATTTCCAAGTTGGTCATCAGTGGAGACGTGGCTGGTCACTATAGTGACATCTCTAATAGCATTTTAAACATTATGACAATTAACCTCAGTGTGTTTGATATATTGTATTGCTAACAATATGGAGTATTTATACAAGCTAGAGCCCACTACAATAATTGGAATAGCCAATAATATTTACATCTCTAGCCCTATTAGTTAGCAATCTTTTAAACAATTAGTTTTAGTCTAAATAATCCGTCAAAAAATCAGATATAATTGAATAATACCAATAAAGAACCAAGGGAAAAGAAAAACTTACCTTAGTGGCACCAAAGAAACAACAACCCCAACAAGTGAACATGATGTAGAAAGTGTCTAGCATAGAAATACAACACAATTATAATTTATAAGTATACCCAAAACACAATTAATATAAGAAATTGAGCAATAAATAAAAATATAGTACGTACAAACATTCTTGATGGCCTCATCACTAAGGTGCCAAATTGATTTGTTGGTAACCAGATCCCTTTGTCCTTCAATATGCTCAACCAGGACTGCCATTAGGGGCCAATCTGGTAATGCATTTACTTTTCCAACATTTCCCCTTCCATGCTTTTTAACCTTAATTATTTACAAAAACAGCTTCGTTTAGAATTGAAATAACAATAGATATGATACTCTATACAACTTTAACAATTAGCTTAAACTTTAGTTAATTAATTTAGTTTCATAATTTGGTATCAGAGCCCGGTGATAAAAAAATGACGAATCCAAAACCAAATCTCATTCACATTCCATTTCAAACAGAATATTTAGCATCGGGTGCTGCCAAAGTTATTAAAATTGGGATTTTACTTGAAATTGTTCAGACCTATAAAATCGAATCGGTAGAATCGAATCGTAGAATCGTAAGATTCTACAATAAACTTAAATTTGTTATCTAGTCATAATTACTCACCTCAAAAGTTTAGTTTATTAATTAAAGTTTTATTTATTTCATTTTTAAGAATGAAATAGAATAATATTTAATAATTAGTTTAAATATTCATACCAATAAAGAAATGTATATTTCAAAAGTTATGATGGTGGATCGTTAAATTGTAAAAATAATAATGAAATATAGTAAATAAGAAAAAATTTAAAAACTCTACAAATTTTATATTAATTAGAATCGTAATATTCTAACTACTTACAATTCTACCTACAATTCAAATCGCTCGCTTATTTTTGGATTGTAAAATCGTAGAATCGTAGATCAGAATCATGATTTTAATAACTATGGGTGCTGCAACCACAATTCTAAACTAAAAGAAACTTATGTAAAATTAATTTGATCGTTTATATAAGTTATTGTTAGAACATATAACATATCTCAGGACCTTAACCATCAGCTTAAGTTTTTGGTTGAGTTGTTTCCTTGACTTGGTTTCAAGAGCTAGTGTGACAAGAGGTCACGCGTTAAAATCTCAACCACCACTAAATTAAAGTGGAATATCTCGCATTAGGCATGAAGAGGGCATGTGTTGCATCCACACTTTTAACCCAAAGGGCTCTTGTATGAGAGGACGTGTTAGAGTATATAACATATCTTAGGTCCTCAATCATCAACTAAAGTTTTTGATTGAGTTGGTTTCTTGACAGTTATATTAAAGCTTCAACCATATGCTTAAACTTTTAATTGGGTCGTTTCTTTCACAATACACGCCCTCTATCTCTCATCTCATACATTCGAGATTTTCTCATGCACTAACTTGGTTTGTCGTGGTCATTAGGACAATCTCCAAGGAATCAAGTAATACGTACCTGGTGACATAACCCGGAGTCGAATTTGGAGATAGAACATGGTTTAAACTGCAAAAAAAAAAAAAAATAAAGACATATTAAAGGATTATAAATAAAAAGGTGATCATAATTACAAAGAGGAAGATATGAATACCAGCAAATTAGTAGAGTAAATGTTAATAATGTTAGAATGTATAGGCAGTGGGTAAAGAGATGGGCGATGAAGAGAGATTGGTTTAGAAAAGGTGAAATTCATGATAGTCTCAACCATGTTTTGCAAGAATGCATCAGTTTGGGGTTCAATTTGTGGTAAGGCTTTTTCTAATTTTCATGGGAGGGAAACGGATAAGGCTACTACTTCCACTGTCCACCCATGTTTTCCCTCTCAAATATTATTAATATTTAATATAAATCATTTTATATTGGTTCAACTTTTTCGTCCAACTACATTAATGATCTAATATCTTTTTTTTTTTTATTAATTAGAATTTAAATTCTATTATAAGGCAACTACTTTATAGGTTGGAAACGATTTTTTGTTATCATTTAAGTTCATTTTGTAATATTAGGATTTAAAATGTTAATAGATTTGTACTAGTTTTATTATTTAAACAATTGATTGTATATAAGCTAAACTATTTGAACCCCCTAGTGAAAATCGACTTCACCTAAGACTAAACAAATTCTCACAATAATCTAATCTTAATTATTGATTATTACTACAAGATAATATAAGATCTAATCCTTCATTTTTCTTACTAAAAAAAATAAAATGTGAATAAAATATAAAAGTACAAAAATAACAAATGAACTCTAAAATATTCTATATTTTTAAAATAAGTTAATAAATATTGTTATAGTTGAGTTTGGATCAGATTTTATATACTATGGCTTTATTCAAAGTAAAATTTGACTTTTTTTCAACTCTGACTAGGACTCGAACTTGGAGTTTATATATTCTAACTATGGTCCGGTTTGGATGCTTAAAAATCCAATGGAATTCGAAATTAAACTTTTTTTAGAATCAAATTCTTTTCATTATATGAAAACCCACCACAATAATGTTTTTTTAATAGGGTTAAATTTTCCCAAATTATACTTAAAGAAAAAAAAAAAGTCTGATCAATATAATAACTTAATAATCTACAATTTGCTTAAAAACTCACAATAACGTAATTTAGTGTTGAGTTATCGGTTATTTTATATGATCCAACTTTCATTAAGAGTTGGGCTATATAACCAAATTCAATATTGGACATTTTATCTTCAAATTTGAATTGAATTATTTTTATTGGATGAAATCGAGTTTGGTGCAATTCAATTTCAATTGTCATTAATATTTTCTTTGCAATAAATTCTAGTCCCATCGTTTTATTTGATGTTTTTATTTTTCATTTTAGGCAATTTTATTTGTTATTTTTCTACGTAATTTTTTTAATAATTTACGAATTACAGCCTTAAAGTTTAGTACTTTTGCAAATTGCAGCCTCAAAGTTTATTTTTGCGAATTACAGCTAAAGTATCAAAATTTACTAATTCAGTCCAAAAACACAGAACAACGACCAATTAACATGAAATTCCTACCACCAAAATGGTTGGAATTTTGTATTTTGGCCTGAACTTGCAAACTTTGATATTTTGGTGGCTGTAATTCGTAAAAAAAAAACATTAAGGTTGTAATTCGTAAAAGTGATGAACTTTAAGGTTGTAATTCACAAATTATTCTAATTTTTTATTTCTATTATACTCCCTCCGTTCCCTAACGATGTTCCCTAACGGAATGTTAACGGGAATTAAGAAAAATATAATATTTTAGATAGTGGATATATTATTTAATTGAATAATAAATTTGATTGAGAAAAGTAGGGACCATAAGCATTAAGAAAATATTAAAAGAAAGTTAGTCAAAAAAATATGAAGACCACAACTAATAAAAAATTAGTTTTATAAAATTAGTGGGAAATATGTGGGGACTATAAGAAATATTAAAATGTTAAGTTGAAGTTAGTGGAAGATATGTGGGGTACATAAGCATTATACAAATATTAAAGTGAATATGAATAAAGTTATTTTTGTCCAAATTTATGACATAAATGGTAAGATTTTCTATGGGAAGAACAAATAAAACACCCAAATGACAAATGAGAAATTTTTAAGAAACAGAAGGAGTACTTTTCTTGAACATAATTAGTCTTTGTCATTCGAATTTTAATATGTTTTTCATACTATATTTTTCACTAACTTCATTTTAAAATTTTTATAATAATGCTTATGATTTACGAATATTTTCCAATAACTTATTATAATATTTTATAATATTTATAATTTCTATATATTTTTTCACTAATTTATTTTACATATTTTAAATGCTTATAACTCCCATATTTTTTTCATTATTTATTTTATTCAATCAAATAATACCCACTACCAAATTTTTTTTTAATTTACATGACATTTTCCTGTAGAACATCAATTGGAATGAAGAGACCATGTATTTCTCTGCTTAGCAGTTTCCATCATCCCCAGCAAATTAGTATCTGATCTCATTCCCAAATCCCAAAAACTTGGTGTAATCGTGTTGCCGTGTGGCGTGTTGGAGTCAATAACCTTTCTTATTCTCAACTCAAATTTCCAATTTCACTCCCTGATTTTCTCATTCACTTCACAAAAATCTCAAAATTTGGGCGAAAATTGTAAAGAAAAATGAGTTTGTTTGATCTTGAGAAGCATTTTGCCTTCTATGGCGCATATCACAGTAACCCAATTAACATATTCATACACATGTTATTTGTATGGCCAATTTTCTACACTGGGTTGATGTTGTTGTACTTTGTTCCAATGTTCTTTTTCCCTAATTTCGCATCATTTTTCACTTTGGTATATGCTGTTTTTTATGTGGGTATGGATAAAAAAGCTGGTTTTCTTGCTGCTTTTCTCTGTTTCCTTTGTTGGATGGGAGCTTCTGCTTATGCAAGTCATCTTGGCTATTCTTTGACTTGGAAGGTAATTTCCAAACTTATTACTTGTTTTCTTTAGATTATTGTTGGTTAATTAGGTTGTTTATTGTGGCTGTTTCTATTAAATTTCAATTGGGCTGTTGGGTATTGTTTCTTTTGATTAATTGTATTGGTTAAAATTGATTGTGCTGCATTTTTTTTTCTTTGTTAATTAAGATTTTTTTGCTTGATTGATTAATATTTGTTGCTGAATGATGCTTAAAGTCTTAAAGACTTGGTATTTATAGTTGTAATTGTTATTCTGTCTGCTTCAATAATCTATTTGGTTCTCCATCGATAGTTTTTTTGGGGGGGTAGCTAAGGCTAAGATTGAATTGGGGATTTTTGTAAATGATTAGGGTTTTTGGTCGTTTGACAACAATTGGACTTTTGCGAACAAACTCCCAAAAATAGGTAACTAATTCAAGATTAATGATTAATTCGAGATGGATGCATGTTTACAAGGCCTTTATGGTTGAAGTGGGATATGTATGTATACAACAAATGAGGATTGGGGACTAATGATATTTTACTTTGATTCAAATTTGTCGGATTGAAGACTTACGGTCGATTGATAGATCATTGATAATTTTGAGGTTATTATGAAAAGTTGATGATATTGGGTTTGGATTGAGAATTGTTTACCGTTTATTACATAATTACCAACTAACCATCATGATTTTCTAAACTTTAAAAT
The DNA here is from genome assembly GCF_026212465.1 of Amaranthus tricolor. Classification (NCBI taxonomy): domain Eukaryota; kingdom Viridiplantae; phylum Streptophyta; class Magnoliopsida; order Caryophyllales; family Amaranthaceae; genus Amaranthus; species Amaranthus tricolor. The sequence continues at coordinate 4,635,424 of NC_080059.1, forward strand.
TATTTCTGTATAAAAATAACAATGAAGGGGCACTAGGCACTCCCTAAACCAGATTCCTAATCTGATAGACATGTGCATGTATCTTTCATGTTAATTTTGTCCCAAGGTGTTCAACTTTGGCAAACGGGCTTGTTTTATGTTAAGAGGAGAGGCAAGGTAACATAAGTTGAATTATAAGTTTGTTGTTTCTGAAATTAGAATTTTGTACGTTGAGAATTTTATGTTATACTTGGCAAGTTTGATCACAAAAATCAGATGTTGATCATTATTTTGAATTGCAGTGATTTGTCTAGCTTTCTGGTTTATGTGCATTGTGGTGTCATGTCTTTTATCTTTCTTGTTTCAGGCTTTTATTATGCATTTTGGTTATTGCTTTCCTGTTTTTCCATCTTCTAAGTTCCAACATGATGATTGACTTTGTAACATCCCATAAAACAGTCTCTTCTCTAGCTTTGAAATATAAATATAAGTGAGTTCATTTTAGTTTTAACGAATCTAATTCTGAAGTTTTGAGTTCCATAAGTAAAGGTCTGGCATTTAAGTTTCAAAACGTTCCTAAGCACTTGAAGCAACCTTTCTCATGAACATTATAGTTTGTCAGTTTAACTCGCATACAAGTTGCTTGTTGATCTTGAACTTGTGGGCTTCCAAGTCATCTGCCTATTACTAATGTGTCTATGTAAGGACTCCGTGAAATTCCTGTTTCGAGAAAGTAGTGAGCAAAATGATTTTAGTCGTTCTGAAATGTACTAATTTTTAGAAAACTCTTGTGTTCCCTCGCATTTGTGGAAAGTTCTCAACTAAGACAGTAAGTAAAACAAACTTTCTATTTTTAGTTTCTTTACATTGTTGGTTCTTGGGGCCAGAAATACATAAATCGATCAATGCATATGCCTTGTTTTTGATACGGCTTTTGAACATACGTGGTATTAATAAGTGAGAAAATGGGGTGGGGTGGATTGATGTAGATTAGTATTTGATTTACTCATTTTTGATTACTTGTCATGCTTTAGAGAAACTTGCTACTGCACGTAATTATCTTTAACAAAATATCTCTTTGTCAATGCTCTTCCACTGTGCTCCTTTTAAATTCAACTATTCGTAACAGAGTACATGACTTGTCATTTTGCGACAAAGAATCATAGTAGAGGTGTTTTAAAGTTAAGTACCAAAGTAATCCCTCTGAGTGAGACGCAATTTTCCACAAGAAAGGAAATATTTATAAAGGAAAATTTAAGCATAGGATTTAGTGCGAGAGGCTCAAGTAAAGAGTTGTGACCATTATGCAATCAATGTGTGCCACCAAAATTAAAGGAAAATTGTAGAGCAGTCTTAAAACCAACATTACTAGTTAGAATGTTAGATAAAGGAAGTTGAGATGTGCTTATGTTAAGATGGATAAGTGGACATAACAATAAAGGATATATTCAAAAAGGGAGACATAAGGAAGGGCCTTGGAGTCACAATGAAGACAAAGTAAGAGAAAAAAATTTGATGTACTCATGTACAAAGAGCTCCCAAAAATGCAACAACTTAAAAAATAGGGGGTCATAACTTTGAGGAGCTTAGAAGAGGAAGAGACACGCCGAAAATGACATGGATAACATGAATGAAGAATTAGGATTTGCAAGAGCATATGACAATAGCTAGATAGAAAGGAGAATATATATTAATTATAATATATTTTGTTAGTTATAGAATAGTATTAGATAAGGTAACTAGTCTTGTTAGCGAAGATTTCCCAAAATTTTGTTTTGGTTTATATAATTGACTTCATATTGTTGGAATTTAAGGCGTTGACATTGTTGATTTTTTTCCCTAAATAACCTCCAAGGTATTTTACTGTTCTATCTTTGGAAAATCCATGGGTGTGCTTATGCCAAATATTCAATATTTGGTTTGCTACCCAACCCTTCACTTCACCTATCCGTATCCAAATTCTTGACACTTGACATATGTACGACACTTAAAAACTTAAACTTGATTCATGATCTTGTGATTTGTTTTCATAAGATAGCCAAGTCCAATAACGTAAGTTTATCTCTTTACCCTTTGTTTCTTAATTTAAGTTTGAATGTTTCTATGTTGCTTTTTAATCACTGATATCTGAATATAATCTGCTGTTGTTTTTTGTTCAATATGATTGAAGACTCTCAATTATCAATACGGCCCCGGCTGGAATCATGTTATTAATTAGGGGGTGAATTATTATGGGGGAAAATATGGGAGTATATTTTAAGGGAGAAAATAGTTGATGGGAGAAAATGTGACTTGGTTTAGCAAAATTTTCTGGAATTTCAGATTCAACTTTGTTTGCAAATCCCAACCAAAATGCTTCATAAGGAAATAATCTCTCAAATAAAAGCCCAGTCATTCCTCAACAACCCTTTTCAAAGATCTATAATCTTTTTACTAAAACACTTCATAATCTTTGCCTTCTTTAAGCTCTGTTTCTATATGGGGTGCATCTTTGGACATTACTTTCATTTTTGCCTTTTCTTCTTCAAAGCTTGCAAAGAGTTCATAATCCGGCAATTCGATATTTTAATTTTTCATTGGGATTTGAATTGATATTTCCGAACTTGTTAAGACCTTAGAAATTGATGATTTAGGTGGTGGTGGATAGCAGTGGTGTAGGTTGAAATCTTAACTCTTGCCTAACGAGGTCAATAATTCTCGAGGGAAGTTGGGTAAATATTTACCCCCAAACAGAGGGAAAAGAGTTGGAATTTCACACAGAAAATATAAAATATACAAAGTACACAATCGAGATAAGAGTCTAAATTTATTATGAATATTTCTTGAAGTCGTTCGAGGAACTTATCCTATTACAATATTTCCCCCACTAGGTACTTTGGGTTACACAAACGGGAAAATTGTAATGTGAATAAAATCAGGAACACTACAATCCCAAGTACTAGGAAAAGAGTAAGATAGAAGAATGATTGAGAACTTAGGAATACTAGATTTTTGGTGAAGATTGATCATAATCACAAGAAATTTATGTGTTTATGATCTTGAGGAAGTTAAGAAATTCTTGATGTCCATGTCCTGTATTTTTAATACAAGTAGATATTATTTCGTCAACTTTTTCACCCAATCAATTCATTAATAGATAAAAAACACATTACTTAAGAAAAGAAGATTTCTTTTTATGTATTACAACAGTTCATCATGATTTGCATCACTTGATGAACCAAAATCATTGAAAGCTTGAAACAATACAAGAAAAACACGAAAAAGAGCAAGAAACTAATCAGAAGCTTTTTCGTGGCACGCGACTGCACACTTGCGGCCCACGGAGCTTGTTCAGTGTCCATTTTGCATTTTTCCTGTTTTCATGATGAATGTAATAATTGACATATTATAGCACACTCCCTCATAACACTTGGATACACTAAATATCCAACAAAGAGTAGCCCCTTAACTATTTTTTTTCCATTCCAAGCTCTTAGTCCGACCCCAAAAAGTTTATGGGGTACTTTTTACCCCTTTTTTTCCAATTCAAGCTGGCCCTACATAAACTTATCTAGCTTTGGAAGTTTGGTGAAATATACATTTTCTTTCCTGGTGGTTTGTGCATGTATTATCGCTATTTGTTTTCAATATTGTAATTATCATTGCTCCCCTCGTCATTGACACATTTGGAGGGATGATTGAGGGTATTCCTACATCATTAAGTGGCTCCAACTTAAGATGGGTATGTGGGGGACGGATGTACAAAACTTTACCCTTACGGTCCGTTTGGTAGATAGGTAATAAACGGTGGTAATGGGAATGAAAAACTAGTGTAATTTTGGTTGAAAAATCTCTTGGCTACCTTGATGGACATGCTTGTCCAACGTCAATCATCTCATTTTTCTTCATAAAATTCATTCCAATGCATTACCATCGGGAGAGGTGGTATTAGGTGGTAATGAAAATTTGTAAACAAAAAAACTGTTTTTGTGATCAAAGTTTCATTATCATGGGAATGATATAGAACTTTTGATAAAACTTTACACTATAAATCATTCCCATTACCATCATTTAGTACCACTAATCAAATGGGCCGTTAAAGTGATAACAAGGAGATTGTTTAAGAGTGACACTTGGTAGCAAATATGCAACTTCACATGAATAAAAAGTGCACATGATCTAATGAACATAATCAGTGTGGAAGAGTCTCCTTACGCATTAATCCTATCAAGCTATATAGGTGGAGTGGAGTGGAGTGGAGTGGAGTAAATGGGGCATCCTAGATGTCAATATTTCTATGTGCAGAGATTTTCTTTTTGACAAAACACCTGCAGTTTTTGTGATTTTATTGCAAAGCATTTCTTGCTCTCAATTCTTTGATATAGTTTGTTGTGCATCTGATAGCTGTATTTAAGTTACTGCTGTCAACCTTTTGATGAATCAATTACTATTTGGACAATAGTTAGATGCTGGACTCTGTTGCAGTCTAACTTGGATGAAAATTCTAACCTTATTGAAAATCACGTGCAAATTTTTTTTCTTTATCCTATTATACTCCTTTTGTAGGGCGCATCAGACGAATAGCTTTTAAGGTAGATTATCTTAGAAGAAAACCAAATTGGTTGTCAGAAATTTCTGTATTTTCTCAAGCAATGTTCTATCGCCGTATTCTGAGTGTGATCCATAAGATGAATTCTCTGTTATAATGTTGTATCCACTTCTTCAAAATCTTGTTCGTTCTCCATACTTATGTTAAAGAGGTTAATTAACGAATCACGTCTAATCTACCTAAGTATTTCCAAGCCTCAATAGGAATAGCGTCAACACTCGCTGTTTTCTTTTGCTTTTTTTTACTTTGAAGCTTCTCCGTCCTCTAGTTTGTCTATTTGGATTATAAATATCTTCACTCAAGATGTCATCCGTCAATGTAATCCTTCCATCTATCCGTTCTCTGCCTCATTTTTCATTTCATATCCGAACTCTCCATGAACACTCTCAAGGTTTTGTATGTTGGGATACTTTACATCACATTGTTTAACTCCAGCAAAGAATTTTGGTGCTTCGTCACTCCCTCGTAGGGCACATATGCATCAATTAAATCAATATATCTTTTCTGTACACAAGCTTCACCCTTATAATTCTACCATTTATTCTACACACTTCTACTATATCATTGGCCAACCACTCATTCATTGTAAAATCAACGCCGTTTCTCTTATCTTAGTCATAGCCTTTTCACTAACCCACTTTGCCTCCTGCATGCAAAAATGCTCATCTTATTTTTTTGGAAAAATTATTTAAAATAATCCAACCTTTCACTCATCCGTTGCGAATAATCCCACCTTTAGATTATTTTTTAATAAACTAACCTTTGCTATGTTTTTTTCTCCCAGCATACTTTTGACTTAAACCACTAAAACCTCACCCCTGAACCACCACAATGCCACCCCTCCCCTCGCCCACAAGGTATGTTGGGAGCAAATACATATTAAAGATGAGATTATTTGAAAATAATCAATAAGTATGATTATTCACAGCGGACGAGTGAAATGTTGGATTATCTTCAACAATTTTTTCTATTTTTTTTCTATAATAGCCACCAAGTCAAAGTAATTTTTTTTCTGAAAGAGTGCTCACATTTCATGGCATCAAACTTTTAGCTTAGATCCAATTCACCTAATTGTTGTGAAGCATGAAGCCGTTGCTCACTCGAGTAAGAGATTTCCTTGTGTGAATATGAATTGTGACAGATTTTGTGATGATTGTTATTAATCGTCTGCTACCCTTATTAGAAATTTTATATTAACCTGGATAGTTTGCAATTCAGGTTGTTCTGGTGGCTCAATTGTTTTGTTGGACAGCACAGTTCATAGGACATGGAGTATTTGAGGTGACGATCCCCTTATTATCGTAATATAATCTATATTTCTTATATGTTCATCATGTGTGCATTTTTTTCGACAGAAACGAGCTCCTGCTCTTCTAGACAATCTTGTGCAAGCATTCTTGATGGCTCCCTTTTTTGTATTACTCGAGGTAAACATTTCAAAAAACTCTCTTGAATGACTACATTAATGGCTGAAATTTAGAAGAAGAATTTAGAATGTAGAAGAAAAAGATGCAGAGAATTATGGAGAGATTCGAGAGATAAAAGTTCATCGAATTGATAAACTCATATCAGCATGCTACTATCCTGTGCAGTGTGCACTGTCACGTGATTCACTAATCTCCTTACGAATCGCGAATCAAAAATGCGAACTATGGTCGGTTTTGGGCTATTTTAGGTTCATTTTGAGCGAATTGCGAATTCAATTTAAGAATTATGTCACACTGATCCTATGCTAGGAACATGCTCACAAATCTCGTACAGTAGTATAAACTTGAACTTACAAAAGACCTTTGATTGATTTCCGACAGGCTCTCCAGCACTTCTTCGGGTACGAACCATACCCAGGATTTCATGAAAAGGTGAAAGCTATGGTGGATGCTGAAATTGAAGAATGGCAAGAGAAGAAACAGAAGAAAATGTCTTAAGGCCATTTTATGATTTGCCAGTCCAAGATATTAAACTGCCTATCTTTAGTGATGTATATATTGATATAATCTAATGGTTGATGTGAAAAATGCTTAAATACACTGAAGTTTATTCCAAACAACTAAAAATACTGCAGTTTGAAAGATAACTTGATTCATGTTTTGCCGGAGTTAGGTCTTTATATGAATTTAGTGCACGCTAAAATAGTATGCACCAATCAACCTTAAATTTAAAGGGTATAAGTAGAAATGGTCCAGGTCTCAATCCATTAAAATTTAATGGATTTGGGTCGGGTTTGGTTGGATCCGCTCCACATCCGCCCAATAACCAATCAATGAGTTAAAAAGTGTGAGTTAATGGAGTGGATAGCAAAGACTGTATGCTAATGAAAAGGCAATTAAGGCGTGCTGCACAATATGAAAAGACAATCTTTGAACCTCATTATTGCTAAGGAAAAAGCCTGTTTTATTTCAATTAACGCTTAAAATTTTTTAGGTTCTTTGAAGTTTTTATGACAAATTCATAACTTATTAAATTAAGCCCTTAATTAGGAAAACTGGCTGAAATATGCTAATTTTCCTTGATCTGTTCAAGACTTCACCTGTTTTTTAATTTTGGTTTTATTTATTTTTAACTTATTAAATTAAGCCCTTAATTAGGAACGCTTAAAAGCCTGTTTTTCTTTTAATTTTGTTTTTTTTTTATTTTTAATAAATTGTTAATTTTCCTTGATCTGTTCAAGACTTCGCCTGTTTTCCTATAATGGAAAGCTGATAGTTGATACCAACCAGCTCATCTTATTCTTATATATCATAGAATTAAACATAAATATATTTAATTACGAAAAATAAGTTGATGAGAATGAATGATACGTAAATAATTTTTCTAAGTTTACTTTTTAGATTTTGATGATTTAATGTTAAACTTAATATTAGCCCTCAATAGTAAGGACTAAGGATGTATTCAAGCAAGTTAAACCATAATAAATTATCCTTCGTTTTCATGCTCAAATATATACTTTTTCTATCTTATTGAAATTGCATTATTTACTTAATTATATTAGAGGTTTTAGGCTTAAATGATGCTATTTTAATAGCACGTAGGGAGTAATCTTTATATGCATTGAATCATATGAAAATTGCTAAGAAATGATTATATTTCTTAATATCTACATGGAGTAATTTGAACAAGTATTCTAGAGAGAATCAAGTTTATCTTAGTTGCTTTTCAAAAAAAAAAAAAGTTTATTTTCTTTGGAGTAAGTACCATTTTTTTCACGTATAGCTCTGAATTTGATTCTTCAATAATTTTTTTTTTCTCATACTACCTAGTAAAAAAAAATTATTTCTAAATGCAAAATCACAGTAAGTAATGTATATTTTAATATGATCTTACTTTTTATTTTTTCAAAATATGCTACTTTTTGTCTATGTAGCGGTCTAGAGTCGTCTTGAAAAATTTAAAGGTCCTGTGCAAAATTTTTATTTTGCGCCTTATTAATAGTAAATATATTTATTTTATTAATAAACTTAATATAGTTCTTTTTTTATTAACTTTTTCATATATGGGAGAAAGAGAAGGTCCTCTGCAATCAATCACCTCGCAGTCTCGCACCCTCTCAAACACGCCTTTGTAGCAGTCAACATGACCATCCTTCTTTATCCTATTCAAAATACTACCTTAATATGATTTGTCTTACATTAAGAAATTTCACCATCTTACTCAACATAAAAACCGCACCGTTATTGATAAATTTTTTTATTCTAAAATTTTTAAAAGAATTAATTATATATAATATGGTGTCAACATTTTTGTCTTTTCTTGTTATCATAAGTCATGAAATCAAAATTGGATTTAGATAAATATTATGTAACACTATTAATAGTATCAGTATACTATGTCAATTTTGTTTTTGTGGGAAAACAACAAGACAATCATTTTCCTTATAGTTTTTTTTATATCAAAAAATTATTTTCCTTATAATTTTTTTATATCAAAAAATTATTTTCCTAGGAGCTGCTTCGAAATAACCCAGGAAAGGAAATTTTTTAATAAAATTTGAAAGACAGCACCTGCAGATAATACAAATTGATTAAATTAATTTTATTTTAATTCTTATATTCTTAATTTCTTAATTTTTTGTCAGCGCCCACACTTGGATGAGTACTAGGCATGAAAAGGATGCATAATTAAATTAAGTTAACTACGATTTATAATAATTACGATTTTTAATTGACCATTAGAGTTCAGAAATAGCCCACAAGAGCGCGTCATAACCTCATTAAATTGAAGAAATTTAATTAGTAGTAAGTTTTAAAATTTAATTATCTAGTAAAAAAGTGTTACTTTTTTACAGGGCGCTAGCTTTACTAAATTGTTATTAATCAAATTATTACTATTCACTTTTTATAAATAAATTAATTTTATCTAACTATGATAATACATATAGGAGTGAAAATAAATATTTGATGTTAATTTGTCATTAACAATAATAATTAAATATATACCATAAAACTACAATTTTGAAAGATAAAATTTTAGATTGCACTGGTGTGATATCTAGGGAATGTTTGGTTTCGGGTAAATGTTTTTTTCTAGAAAAATAGTTTTCTCAAAATTTATTGTTTATTTGATAAGCGATTTAAAATGAATCATATTTTTTGTGCAAAATATTTTCCTTTTGATGGATTAATCAGGCGACTAATAATTAAAAATAGGTGTCTAGTTTTTGGTCCATAATATCTCTCTTCATTTCATTCTTTATTAAAACATCATCCGTGAGAGAAGAAAAAGATTTAGAAGCACCAAATACCATTAACGACATAACAAAATAATCTATAGTATTCAATCACCGTAATTTAACGGTTGGAGGTAGTTTTCAATTTTCATACCGTTAAGTTTTCGCTTCATTATAACGGTGTTAATTAAATTTATAGATGTTTAGAATAATTTCATGTATTATATGGGCAAGCCTATCTACCTTTCATTGATTTGACCCACATACTTGTTTGAAAGATCAAAACCAAGAAATAGGCGTATAGAGTAATTCTAATATGTAAGAGTCAATCGCAAAGTTATATTGATTAAGTCAAGGCTAATTACTGTTTATTAATACAATAATAAAAATGACGACTTAATTAAAAAATAATGAAATAAATCAGAATTCTCTTGACTTCACGTAAATTTTATAAAATCAAAGCTGATCAATGTAATTACATGAATATTTTCCATAAACAATATTGTTGTGCACATCATGCCATAAAACATAATTGCGTAACTACAAAGTACATCCATATTTTGGACATTTATGTTATCAGGACTTAGAATCAGTCTAAACCTAATCAGGTTTAGATTTTAGGTGTTCGAAAGTGTAATGATATTTTATTTATGGCCCGTTTGTAGGTCGTATTAGATGGTAGTAATGAGAATAAAAACAAGCGTAATTTTAGTTGAAAAATCTCATAGCTATCTTGATGGTCATGTTTGTCTAACTTCAGTCATTTAATTTTCTTCAAAAAATTCATTTCAATCCATTACCATTGGGACATGTGGTATTAGGTGATAATGGAAATTTGTAAACGTAAAAACTTTTTTGTGATCAAAGTTTCATCATCATGGGAATGACATGAAATTTTTGATGAAATTTTACACTATAAATTATTCTCATCACTACCAATTACTACCATTAACCAAACAGGCTACTAGGCTTTCTAGGGATTATATATAAACTGCTAATAAACGTGACTAAGACATTATTAGTATTATACCACGTTAAACCTCTATGTATGATATATCTCTATTTTGCGTATATTTGTTTGTTGCATTTATTTGGTCATAAGAATGGCAAATAGGCAATAATTTGGGGTTATATTTGGTGCGTCAATTGTTATAATTCATCAAAATGAAATGAGTGACGTTTGTATAGTTGACTAATTACATAATTAGGGAAACAACTTGTATACAACCTTATTATCTCGTTTAGGGAAAAGCTTTTGTACGTACAACTGTACAAATACTCTTTAAGAGACTAATTCAACAACTCAACTCAAGATCAGTAATAAAGTACTTCTATTTGGATACTAATTGTTTATACTTTTAGAGTTTTTGTAATGTTAAAATTTTTAATTATGAATAAGATATTGAAAATTAAAAATATTTTTTACATATTTATTTTTAAAAAAACAACTGAATGAACAAGATACTTAAAAATAAAATTAAGTATATAAAGCTTGTACGTGTTTAAAGTAATAGGATTATTATTTTAATACAACAACTCACAACAATGCACAACATTTAAAGTTATCTCTAAGGAAATTTACTACTTTAGTTTGTTTCCCTAAATTTACTACTTTGCGGGTTTACACACAAAAAACTAAGAATTAAGGTTATAGGGTTTGCACTCAAAGGGTAGTTAATTGGGTATATCTCTCATTGAATGTTATCTCGCTTATCGAATGTTAGCCTGCTCATCAAATGTGAATACTATTCCGCTCATCAAATGCTATGATCAATCAACGTCAAGGAATGGTGAAAGATGGCAAAAAATATATTAGCAAAGGAGATTGGGACTAAGAAGACCTTCAACTTGAGAAAAATAGAAAAACAGAATATACCGTAGACAATACAAAGACAAGTCAAGACAATACAAGTATAATTTTAGACTAATAACAAACTCAAAAAATATAAAACAACCGTAAAGACACAAATAATAAGTATTCCTATGACACAAAAAATTACTATAGTTCTAAAATAAGAAATTTAATGTGTCCAACTAATTTTATGTCTAATAAAATTCACAAACAGGTGCAACAGGGTGATATTATCATATCCCCAAATTTTATGTCCAACTAATTTAATGAGAAAAACATTTGAAAATTAGGAGAGTACTATTTTCAGTTGATATTAATAGTGAAGAGTTTTAATAAGTGAGTTACCTCATCTCTTCCATATTTAAAATTTCAAATTGTCCAGACTCCTTTATTAAATTCTTAGATCAAATAAATGATAGGTTAAAGGAAAAAAAGAAAAATAGAGTGGTTATTTTAGTACAAGATAAATTAAAGGAAGGAAACACCTAAAGATAAGAGCAAGAAGAATTAAACTCAAACATTAAAGGGAGACAAAATCTAATTCTTAATATTTTATGATATTATGAGTTCAATAAATAGGGTTAAGTTGCACTAAATGTTGTACTTTGACTGCCGCCCACCTACGTTTATATAGGGTTTGGTAAAGAGCGTGTATGAAGTTATGATTAGTTGAACAAATGAACATAACAATAATGTTATTTTATGAATACATGTAGTAGTATTATATACAGTAAGGTTTATGTCCAAATTTATATTTTTTTTTTTTGAGAGAAAACATAGAGTAATTGATTGCTTCACATTATTGTTTAGATTAGACTTTATTACAATATACTTCTATAATAATAATTGTTGCTCGTATTTTTTTTTTTAATTTGCAATATTGAGTAGATAACAAATTTTAGATTTAATAATTTTTATTACACTATATAAAGGAATGTTTAATTGCAACGGACACTTAGCCATGGACAAAAAGTTGATCGCAACTTTTTAAAACTAATGATGTACTAAATGAACTTTAAATTAAAATTGAACTAAATCAACTTTAAATTAAATAAAATTATTAACTTGATAAAAGAATGGAAGTTTTATATTAAAATTAATTTAGGTTTAGAGTATGTTTATTTTAAATTCCTAATAATTCAACCAAAAGAATAAAAATTTACGGATTAAATTATTAAGGTCCTAACTTGATAATTAATCAAAAGTACAAAAGTTTGAAATTAATAAGATTCATTTTTGCAATACTAGGAGTACTCCAACTTTCCAAATTAATTTGGTTGTAGTATTCTTTGACAATCTATCTAATATTGTCTCATCCTAAAATACGTAGCTTGATTATGGATAGTACTTTTATGATCTTTTTCATGATCGAATCAATCATCTTTTCAATATCAATTTAAATTAGTAAAACTTTCAATTTGACATACCAAAAGAGACCTAACTTTTTGTCTGAGTCATATCTTATGATGACATCTAGCTTCATAAAAACATTTAAATTAATAACAGCTCATAAAGTTCTCAAAGTATGTCTGTTTTGATGCCAATATAATTGATATTATATACATGAACTTGCATGAATTTCTTAAAAGAAACAACTAAACAAAAGCAGATTACAAGACCAAGAGCGTTAGTAGAGTGTTTTGATGAGTTTTTAATACTATAATATAATTTAAAAAGTGCAAAAAACTCAAAAATTTGATGAGATTCACTTAATAAATACTACGTCCTCCTAAGTGGGGTAATTTCTCAAATTGATCAATCAAAAAATGAAGTTTAAATTTTGAAGAGGAAAAGTATTCACATCTTCTTATTTTGTTCAAAAGATCACATTCGTAAGTAGAGAAAGGATGAGGTATAGTCTAAGACTAGATAGGCAATGGATTGATCAAATATCATAGAATAGTTTTCATTTGAGGCTACACTTTGGGCATTATTACTATTGATCATGGTATATATAGTCTATTTATTTACCAAATATATACAAAACATAAAACTTAAAACTAAAATTGATACCAAAAATCTTTAAGATACTTCAAGTGAAAGGCCAAAGCTATAATTAAATTGTAAGTGAAAAAACTCTAGAAGTCAAAATCTTAAGAACAAAATAATTAAATTATTTGGTGTATAATCTTTGGTTTATCCATAAAAATGTAATCTTTCAAATGATTAATCGAGATTAGTGGGGACCTTATGTGATGCTCACTCATCCACGTAGCTTCATAAAGATTATTCTTTAAATTAAGTAAATCATAAATAATATTCTCTTTCCCTAATAATTAGGCCTATACTTTTTCAATTCATGAATTTACTAAATTTTTATTTTTTGACATGACTTACACTATTTTTTCAATTATTATTCTCACATTCAATTTATCTTTTCATATCATCCGCATATTTCTCCTACTTTTCTATTATATATGTTCTTTTAATTATTTTTATTTACATTTGTTGATTTTTATTCTATTTGTATTTAAAGCTATTTTTTTGAGACAGAGAAATATGTCCGATATGTTTAAATTATCTCATCATTAATTATGTTTAATAAAAAGCAACGATATTAATTCGTACTTTGTAGAAGAATCTTACATGTGGACATGGAAACCAAACTAGTTTCACATTACTTTTTCTAATTTTTTTTTCTTTGTTTAATGTAAATGACATTTGAAATAATGGATGGGATTAGTTGAAATCGTTGTTTCCCGGAAGGCAACATTGATAGTTTTGTTACATTTTGATTTATCTTTGTTTTTTTCAAAAGGAAAACCTTTGCTTTGATATAATCTGTGGATTAACTTGGTTTTTTTTCTTTGATTTATCCATTAAATGGAGAACACTACGTACTCCAAAGAAAGCTAGTGATTTTGGCATCAAGGATATATAAGTGTCATAGGGGTTTGATGGATACATGGAAGATACATAAAAGAATAAGAGTGGTGATCTTTCCAACTAGCTAGAGATTTTCATTCGGTTTATCGGATTGATTTTGAAATAGGTCAACATAAGATTAACTAAAATGCCTAAATACATATTCATTTGTTAGCTGGTTGCTCAAGAAAGGCTCTAAAATTGTTATATATATATATATATATATATATATATATATATATATATATATATATATATATATATATATATATATATATATATATATATATATATATATATATATATATATATATATATATATATATGAGACAATTTCATTTTGAGACAGATTTAATACGAAGATTGAATGACTCAATATACAAATTATAAGAACATAAATTTTTTGTTTTGAAATCATCTAAATGAAAAGAGTCTTTCACAAAAGTAGCTGAAAACTAAAATTATATTATATAATTATAATTAATATAATCTCAACCTAATCTCGTGGGTTCCTAGCCAATGGCAGTGTGCCACGATGGTGTCCCCATCAAGACTGCATGTTGGTACAGATGAGACATGTCCCACATCTTAGCCAACTCAGCTTAATTATCCTCAATTATAGTCAAATTAATATTTAAGCTAAAAAGTTAGATTAGACTAAACCTAAGCAATTATGTCATATTGATCGACTAAAATAATATGGGGAAACGTGGCTAACAAAATGCTCTATGATTGGTTAAAATGGTATTTTCACATTCCTAATTAGGGAGGATCTAGATTCTAGCTTTTGACTAATTCATTTTTATTATAATAATCTCTTTAATCAATGACAAATGGTGTTAATTAAAAGAACTAATTTATAGTTTTTGAGTTTTCCTAGACGATTGAAACTCCTACAAAGAATTTTATTTTAGCTAACTTAGGATTGACAAACGTTGAGTAAAATTTTTTTTCGTTTTCTAGAAATGGTATATATAAAAAAAAAATTGTTTACAATTAAATCTTTTTATAGACATTGTTATGGTAAATTCAATAATTAGAAGAGATAAAAACAAATTAACATTTAATACCGTTTCTTCTAGATTGGGAAGTTTAATAATAATATCATTTGTACCAAAAAGGTGTAAATTTTTTATAATAAGCTCCAATGCATAATATTTAATGGTTTACTTTAATCTTGAATTGACAAGCTAAGTTTTCCTAAATAGTATAATATCCATGCATCACCACATAAGAATTAACAATAAAATTATTGAGTTAGGATGGATCATGTAATTTTGTTAGATAATATGTAGTTTTGGTAGATAGTTTATAATTGAGTGTCATTTATATATGTGCAAGGTTTTTTTTTTTTTTTTTTTTCAATCCAATGATATTAATTTGTTGTATTGGTTGTAATAAGTACAATAACAAAATCCTTCAATTTAATCTCCTTTATGGGATCAATGAAATGATTAAAATCAATAACAAGAAGATTCTGAAGGATGAGATATTGCTATTTAAACGGAGAGTATTTATACGATTTAATTTGAAAATTTTTTATGAAATAGTATGCAGTTCACACCTTTTTCTCAACTCATACCACTATAGAGTACATTGATGAACTAAAGGTTCCAATAGAAACTTCCTCAAACTCCTATGTTCTACTCTAAAACACACTCTATTCTCTTTATTTGCTTTACTCAAAAGAACTATAACTCACTCTCTTCTTAGACTTGCTCAAAGTCTTCCAATCAATAAACTCTTATTAATTCCTTTATAAGCATTAATAAATTTTACATAAATCCTTGTACCCCATTTTAATCCATATACAATGATATTTCAATATGAAAATAATTTTACACGTTGCACTATAAAAAAAAATAGCGACATATATTATAATTTGATGTAATTGTTTAAAAATTGCGACGAAGTTGCATCGAAATAAAAAATCTTTGGTCATTCCAAATTTAAAAGTCGTGATAGACTGGTGACAATCTAAGAGTCTGTTGCCCTATTTTGAATTTGCAACGTAGTAATGACAGACTTAGTTTGTCGCCAGCCCATCACGCGTGCTATCACCAAAATGCAGCCGATGAATTTGGGTGGTTGCCATTTCTATTACGAACTTGTGATGGAATGCATTTTAGCAATAATCAAAATAACGTTGAATTATTTTCTGTCTCAAATTCGCCGCTAAATCCATTAAACATATTTAGTAAACCCGTTTACCATTGGTTTTGTTCCATCTAGAGTTATATAGGACCTCATCCTACATATCAAACTACTAATTACGATAATATGAAATAATAAATAAAGCTTATATAGACAATGGAGATTAATACTAAATTATATATATACATATATATATATATATATATATATATATATATATATATATATATATATATATATAATTTTTAATTGAAAGGATCTCAATGACATCCCACCCACTTGTTTGTATTCTTTGGTTAAACTTGGAACGAATGACATAAAGACCCATAATGCAAATTAGAGTATCCTAACAAAATCATGAATCCAAGTTTATCCAAATGTTGACAAAAGGGGAAAGTGAAGTCCATATAAGATGGGCAATGGAATAGTAATACCAATAAGGCAATACTATGTTGCTTTCTAAAAGATGGCTTCTCCCCCTCCTTTTCTTCTCTAATAATACAACAAACTTTAATTCATACACCAACCTAAGTAGCATAATCCATAATCTATAATAATAGTGTCAAATATAAGCTCCTAACCCATGCCAAAAATCAAGAATAATTTTGGATTCATTCATACACTTATAATTATACATCATCATTCAATGAATCTTTCATGCATATTATATTGTATGAAACCACACAAAGAATAAGACCAACTCTTTGACAGTTAATTTCCTACCACAAAACATTATATTGGTGATTGTTGGATGGAACATTTATCATGTTGGCTAGGCCATTACATATTTCAATGTTAGCTTTTATTTTATTTAGAGGAAAGCTTTTAGACGGCTTTCCATTTTTAGTAATGCTATTATTTACTTTAACCTGAGTCAAAGTTAGTAGAGAGGGACTATATGCATCAAAATGACTGAAAAGATTTATTTCCAACGACTTTGGCTTTTTATCCAAATGGGCTGTATTCAACTACTACTTCTATAACTTTAATATAACCAATCAAAGTTGTTTATAGTTAAAGAATTATTACTCTTTTCGACTCTCTTCTTTTGTACTTAGTAGTATAATCCACTTTGTCACAATTCATCAAACAAATTGACTATCATATTGTTGGTAATTCATAAGTTAAAATATAGTCATATTATATTTTGTTTGAAATGTCTCGATTCAACATTTATAATTTCTAGTTTTTTTTTTATTTTTTGATATGTATAATGAGATATATTAACGATTGAATTTATACATTAAAAAATGTAAAAGGGCAAATAGTGCAAATAAAAAGAACAGAGTAAGTATTTTAGTATTCATATGAGTTTAATATTGTTATTATTAATTTTTTAATACGAATAAGCTTAGAGATTTCTTATAGGTAATTAAGAGAAATAGAAAATTAGTTAATTCTTTCTATAAGTGGTGAGAATTAAAGCTATTGATTATAAAAAAGTTTTTTTTCATAATTTTTCATTTTCATCTATTTATATATTTTACCTTTTCAAAAGATAATGCGTTAAAATAAATTTTGTAAATAAAATATATTAAACATTACTATTAAACCCTCTTAATAAAAAAGAATTTTTTATCATCATTTATTTATTACCAAAAATACACAAACGCCCATAAATTAAATATGCACATTACTTTCAAATTTTCTCCTTTAGAGATTCTATCAAAATTTTGTATATGATAGGGCAATTTCACTACCAGTAGCCACAACACTCAATAGTAAAACCAATTAGGTATATATTCTACTCCTTGGCTCATGACTTCTATGATTAATGTATACTTAAATAATAAAATAATCCCTTTTTTTGGCTTGTTAGGCTATAGTACTGTGATAAAGTCCAACTGTTTTAAAGTAAAATAATACCTCCGTTTGCCAATGTTTTTCTCATTTGGAATATTCCACTTTAAGTTGAGAGAAATTTGATTAATATTTTGGACACATATTTAAAAAATAAAATATATTTATGTGAGATCTTGTTTGATTCGTTTTATTGTATACTTTTTTATTATGTATTTTTTATAATTTTTTATTATGTGTATTTATAGATATTGAAATTTAAAGTTTATTTTGAAAACTATACAAAAAGTAAATGAAAAGAGCAAAAAGAAACAGAAAGAATAATAATTAGTATAAAATATAAAAGATAAAACAGGAGTAATTAACTGTGAGATATATATATTAAAAACATAACGAGTTCTATTAAAAATCAAAATTGAATTCAAAAATTATAGATATAAAGATATTTAAATATCAATAATTAAACATATGGTGAAATAAATATAAAGACGGTAACAATGGACCCAAAAACATTTCTAACATGTTTATGGACAAGCAATTTGGGGAGTGATTAAAAATTTGCACTACTTGTGTCTGTGTAACGTATGGTTAGCCGCTAATGCACGGAAAGATATAGCAAACTTAAACTCTAATGGTTAAAAGAGATGAAGTATGTAAATAAAGGATCACGATTACATATCTATCAATAAAATTAAAAGCCTATTCTTAATTGTTAAGAACTTATAAGGTGGGAACACTCTAGGGTTAGTCACAATTATGACATACTACAAATTCATCACAATAGTTAGTTATTAATAACGACACTACTGAATTTGTATAAGATATCTGATCGTAAAAAGAATTAAATATAAGAGATCAATTCAAATATCAATTTACATTAATTTTACTTTACTTTAATTATTATTATTTTAAAATTTTTAAAAATATATAATATAGATGTAAAACCCCGGCCCCTCGGACCGCTGGTGACTACTCATGGAGACTGTAGATTGGCCTCACAAACCAACACAAGTCTTTTCAGCACACTTTGGTCTCACTCGTGCGCACCCGGGAACAACTTCCAGGAGGTCACCCATCCTAAGATTGCTCCCCACCAAGCACACTTAACTGTAGAGTTCTTAGCAAATGGGCTCTCTAGAAAAAAGATGCACCTTGTTGGTATGTGTAGTCTATCAATCCTTTTTCAAGCTAAATCTAGGATATTACAATAGGTTAATGAAAAAATCCTTTATGATATTATTATATATTTATTTCCAATGTTTGATACATTTTATAATATGAGTAGATTAACAGATTTATTGTGAAATGAATAAATAAGATAGTTAATCTTATACACTTAATGTATAGATTAACGCTCAAGTCTGAAGGCTGATACATTGTATGGTGGATAGGCTTAAGCTTCACTATCAGGCGGATTAATAAATGGACAAAAATATGTACGCTTAGTCTACGGGGAACTAAAAAGATGAAATTACAACTCATAATAAAATTATATAAATTGGAGAGGTAAAGGCGAAGGAGAAGATGTTATTTGTGGCTTTATTACAACTTTGGTCTTCAGTCTTCACTTAACTTAACTTATTGCCAAAGGTCAATTTTTGCTTTATAGCCCACAACGACCTTAACCTTTTTTTTAGTGGGTGAATTAGAATTTTTATTTTTAGAGTGATGTGAACAACTATGAGGAACTTAATCCACAAATTGTAAAAGAATTTTTATCTTTTCAATAAGCAATATACTTTTGGGGTATGCTCATGGTTTGAGTGTGAGTTTTTATCGGATTTTTTTATATATTAATTGACAGCTGATAAGATATTTGGGAAATAATATTGAAGAAAAAAGAAAGGTAGGGAAGGGGAATAAACCAGGGGAAGAAAAAAGATGAGAAGAGAAATGAAAAAAAGTAACTTTTATTTATTTAGGAGGGAAGAAAATGATGAAGGTCAATAAAAATTTTCCTTTTAAATCTTTCTAACTTTTGAGAGATTGAAATCTTAACAAAAATTATTCATCTAATTTTTCCCCTATAAATCTTTTTCCTCTCATTTTTTTATTTAAATAGAAAATCTTTCATCTGCCTAGTTCTCTCTCCTTCATTTCCTTCTATTTGTTTTCATCCAAATATACCCTTAAAATTCTTAATAGAAAAAGATATATTTGATCAGAACTTCTTTTGGGTCAAGACAATGCCCTAATTTGAGCATGATATTTTAATTCCAAGAAAGAAATCAATTTGTCCAGGTCTTTAAAACTAAAGACCTTATTAAGATGTGCATTAAGTTTATAAAGAGCATGAGCATCATCTCTAGTCAAAATCTATGTGGATTGCACTTTCTTTATTGAATGAGCAACATAGTTTAAGCTATGGTGACGGGCGAAGGTTAGATTGTGTTGGATTTTGCATATATTGATACAAAGTCTAAATCAAAATAGATAATAACTTGTCTTGTATGAGACCGTCATACTGTGAAATATCCTCAAAACATAAAACTCATAAGTTAAAAGTTTTTATTATTATTAGGCTATTTAACCCAGATAAGACATATCTTGCGGTGAGAGCATCTCATAGATAAATATAATTAGTTAAGTGTGGTTGACATTGTTTAGTTTCCCAACTGAATTTCTACATTAAAGTGGATAAAAAAGAAGAGGAAAATTGTTAGATTGAAGCTTGAAGTTGACTCACAAAGGATTTGTAACCTTTTTGAAATGAGTAAGGTCTAAATCTCTTAACATTCTTGGATGATTTATTTTGTGTTGAGACTATACCTTACTAAACATGATATTTTAATTCCAAAAAAGAAATTCAATCTTCCGAAGTACTTAATACTTATGATCTTCAAAAAAAAAAAAAAAAAAAAAAAAAACTTATGATCTTATTAAGATGTGCCTTAAATTTATGAATAACATAAACATCATCACCAACCAAAATAATATCATCAATATATAGATTGCAACCATGCACAATTGGACTGATCAATCCTCTTAATGAAGAAATAATCATTCATACATAGGCTGAACCAAGTCTGATCTAAATTGCAAATTAAACTGGACCATACAAAATTTTAGTATTTGGTCTGGTTTACGTCTAACGGTATGGTCTGATTATTTTTCAAAAAAAAAATTACGATTTACTTCAGTATGGTTCCCATTTTTTATTTTTCAGACTAGACCAAATTGCAAATCGTACAATGACCGAAGACCATAATTTTTTGTAAAAATAGGTTGCTTCCATGATATTTCGAGTTGTAGTTATTTTTATATAGTAATATGTACTTGAATGATGTTGATGCAATCAACTAATTAAAAATTATTATATTTGGTGTTTATAGGTGCGATATATATGAATAAACACAAATATTGATTTAGAAAAAATATAAATATAAAAAATCGTAAACCAGACCAGACCAGACCAGACTAGACCACATCGTTGTAGAGCGATTCGATCAAGTATGATTTGATGATTTAAACGATTTGTTTTATTTTTCTGATCGAAATTTTTTGTTTGATCTGATTTTGGTATGAGACCAAACTAAATTGTACCGTGTGGACCCTTATTAAATTTTTGGTGCAAAAGTTTAGTAGTTAATTGGCAAACTACTACCTTGAGGCTTGCATGTGACTAAACTTGCCTTATAACCATGCAAAAGCTCATCCATTAAAAAATGACCAAAACTATGGCCATTTCTTGTGAAAAATTATTTAACTATACAAAGAATAAATGTAAGGGGAAACCTCAACATATACATTAAAGCCTAAAATTCTTGCCAATAATTTTGATGCTCAAATCCCAATATTTTTTTATGAATATAATATGATTGTTCATAATGCTTCACTTAATCAATAAGGAAAATTGACTATATGCCCTTATATCAAGGGAACAAGAGTGACTTTTCAACCCCAAAAAATTCAAATGATCCAGTAAGGAAGCTATAGTCAAGCACTTCCTGAGTACCTTAACAGTAATATCTTCATGTGAATTGTGTGCTTGGACTAAAAGTCAACAATTATACGGTTCAACCCTTTTTATTATATGAGATCGTCTCACTATGAGATGAACCTATATAATTAGTTTATTATTTTTATTAATTACTTTAAAATTGTAAGTAATCGTTTTAAGGTTATAAGTAATCACTCTAAAACTATAAAAAGTAATTATATAAAAATTCTAAGTGAGCATTTATAGACAAAAAATATATATTGGGTCAACCCAATAGAGATGGTCTCATTGTGAGACTGTCTCATTTAAGAAATAAATATTATTATTAATTATTTTAATCCCTCTTGAATTTTAAATGCATAAATCATTAATTAATACTTATCAAATAAAGGAAAAGGCCCTCACAAATAATTAATATAATAAGTATTGTACTACTATTACTTGGAAACATCTATGAAAATGTACAATAGTTCAAGAAGATGATAATTTCATTCTTATTTTTCCAAATTAGTTTAAAGAACCCATTTGAAATTTTAAACATAATTTTGATAATTTTGACCTTTTCACTCTATTTCAATTTTTAATTAAGTAGAAGTATTTTTTTAATTTTTAGTTTTTTATTCTTTTTAGATTTCATGATAATTCTTCCACTAGCTACTCTAAGGAATTTTCTAACCTTACCTTTAATAAAAAAAAATTGATAGACAACTTAATTATTTTCTTTTTTTAAAAGATTATTTTTTGGCATTAAAAATCATTTTAAAATCTAATGGAATAATAGGACTAGGTCCCAATCTCAGCTAGTTGCTAAAGAAGTCGATAATCAACACTAACAGCTTGAAAGCACAGTACTATGCAAGATTTTTTTGAAGTACATCTACATTGAAGAAATCACATGGAAGGCCATATTTATCAATTAACCTTTAATTTTTAGAAATAATTTTAATCATATGTTGTGAAGAGTTCTTATTGTTAATTAATTAATAATAAATAATAGGGATTATGTACGGCAGATAGTTAATATGTGAGATTATTCAAGACGCTTTTTCTTAATTTCTAAACGATGCTACTTTATAGTTAAGAATCAAATTTTATTGCAAATATTACTTTTTCAAGTAAAATCCTTAATGCTATGTTTGGGAATGATGATTTCATTTGAAAATATAAATTTGACTCAAATTTAGTGTTTGGCAAATAAAGAATATTCAAATTTAGATTTGAGTCAAATACACTATGGTTATAAATACGATTAAACAATAAACATTTGAAAATGACTTCTCAAATCTTATCATTCTCAAATTCTTCAATAATAATTTATAATTAAAATCTACAATTTAAAATAAAATGCATGTTTTCAAACGCAACCTAATTTAATTCACACTTAATATTCCTTTTTTTCATCCTACTTTATAATCACAAAAGCTACTTTTATAAATTTTTAACTTTTAAATTTTTTATCACTAAAAGAGCTCATAAAATCTTCAATGAAAATACTTAAAGGGGTTTTTTTACTGATTATCTCATTAAAAATAAATTAAGGTTTGTTTGAATTATCCAATTTTGATGAGAAGAAATATTAGATGATTCTAGCTATTTATAAAGGTAAAACAACCAATAAAAGTACTTTAAAAGCCTTCGCCTTTTTGTCCTTATTCCTGCTGATGTTACCCTTTGTTATAATAAACTTAATCCTAAATTTACTAATTATTCTTTAATTTTTTTATTTTAAGAGAGTACATCAAAAGTCAACATTTTTAGAACTTATTAAATTCTACATCTAGGAATTTCTTTAAAGATTAGTTGGCTCTGGTCACTGGTCAGAAATTACAGAACTCTAATTTAATTAAATTTTTATTTAAATATGTAATTATCATTTAATCAAATATCCTTAATTTAATACTCCCTCCTATTCACCACAAGTGTCCTATTTATTTTTTAGACACTATTTATTTTTTACTCTTAATTTGTATTTTATTACTAATTTATAAGTTAAAACATAATCAAGTGAGATCTTGTTTGATTTGCCTCAATGTAGGATTATTTATATTAATTTTTCATGATTTTTAATCATACACAATTAGAGTTATTAAGAATTAAATAAATACATTAGATAAAGTACATAGAGCAAATGAGACACACTTGTAATGAATAGGAGGAAGTAATAAAAGGAATTAGAATTTGAGAATCAAGGGTCATCCTTATAGGTGAGGGATACCCTTTTCACCAATTTGCAGAAGTGGACCGATAATACAATTTCAAAATAATTGCACCATTATTAATTCAATGTTTATTTATTATTTTTAATTTGTAATTAGTTTTTAATTTATAAGTTAAAACATGTTAAGTGGAATCTTGTTTGATTCATCTCAATACAAAGATTATCAATATCATATTTTTTATAATTTTTTATTATGCATAATTAAAGATATAAAAAATTAAATTAATCATTGGACCGCATGAAAAGTCAAATACTACAAGTATTTTGGAATGGAGGAAGTATATACTAATTTGAAACGTCCTATTTATTTTATAGTTTTGCATATGAAGTCCTATGCAATTAGACACCTTTCACATACCCAAAACCACCTCTATTATTTTAATGGTAGTTCGATTGGAGCTAAAAAAAACTAATTAATTTTCTCTTCTTATCTACAGGGATTAAACTCTAACATATCCCAAAAATTACCTAAAATTTAATTTCACCTTAAAAAAATTTTCACCATCCCTCTTCAAATAAGATAGTTTCCTTGCAACCTACGTCTCTCCTCCTTAGACAACTGGAGTAGTATTTAGGTGCTTATTTTCCCATTCATACAAATTTTCATAGCACCCAATTCATTTCTCCAGTCCATAAAAAATTTCCCACCTTTGTTTTACTTCTTTAGTTCTTTTCTTTCTCTTTTAACTCATCTTCTTCATAAACCTTATATTAGTACTATAAATTCCCATCTCTCATCTAAATTCTATACTTTGGTGTACATAAACATACAATACAAATTAAATTTTAATTTTTCTGAATTATTTCCTCTTTGTTTACTCACCAATTAGAAGAATTTAGAATTCCAAAATACCCTTTTGATTTTTATTGTTTCCTTTGTCAAAAGGCTATCTGTGTATTGGAATTTGTAGGAATTATTGGTTGATCAAACACCCAATTGCTCAAAAAGAGCTAATTTAGAATTTTAATTTTCTGGTTTTTTTGGAGAATAAATGGAAAATATGGATGTTCTTGTTGATGAACAAGAATCAATGGATTTGCCACCTGGTTTTAGATTTCATCCTACTGATGAAGAGTTGATCACTCATTACCTTTCACAAAAGGTTATTGATATCAATTTTTCTGCTAAAGCTATTGGAGAAGTTGATTTGAATAAGTGTGAACCATGGGATTTACCAAGTATGTTATTTTTCATGAAACGAGTTTATAATCGAGTATATAACATATTCCGTACGTGTTATATATTCTATCAGTATTATTTTTTTATTAGTTAGGGGGTGTTTGGGTACGTTTTGCTAATGTTGTTTTTGTTTGTTTTGTTGATTATAGATAGAGCAAAAATGGGAGAAAAAGAATGGTATTTTTTTTGTATAAGGGACAGAAAATATCCAACTGGATTAAGAACAAACAGAGCAACTGAAGAAGGGTATTGGAAAGCTACTGGGAAAGATAAAGAAATTTTTAGGGGAAAATCTCTTGTGGGTATGAAGAAAACCTTAGTTTTCTACAAAGGCAGAGCTCCTAAAGGAGTAAAATCTAATTGGGTTATGCATGAATATAGACTTGAGGGTAAATCATCCCTCCAAAACCTCCCTTCTAATTCAAAAGTAAGAATTTTTTCTTTTTGTTCATCTAATTTTTGTAAATTTGCTAATAGACTTCAAGCTTCAGCTTAAACATACACCAATTTTATCTTTTAAAATGGAATATTTTAAGCAATTTATAAAGTGGGTTTATGTTAAATCCACACTTGGAATAAAAACCACTACCATCAGTTTAATTTTATTTTATTTTATTTAATTTTTTTTTCTGGGTTTGATTCATCATGATTAAGTACTTATAAGAATGATCATTTTGTTTATAATTTTGCAGAATGAATGGGTAATTTGCAGGGTATTCCATAAAAGTGGAGCAGGAAAGAAAATCCAATTTCCTGGTATGACAAGATCAGATTCATTTGGAAATGAATTCAACCCATCAAATAATTTACCACCATTAATGGATTCATCACCTTACAATACAAATTATGGATCCATAAACGTGTCCTGCTTCTCCAACCTCATGGAAACTGCTCAATCAAGCCATTACCCAAACACAAATCAACCCCCTTTTAATGGGTTAATCAACAATTCCTACAATCCCTCAATTCCCCCAAATTTTGTGCATAATAATTCTTATTTTCCTTCATTTGATGGTATCAATTCTTATTACCCATCAGAAACAGGCCAATATTCTGGGAATTACTCGGATCAGAGATTTCTCCAAGCAATTATTGAGAATAATAATGGGGCAAAATTGAAGCAGACAATGAAAACAGAGATGATTAATTACAGTCCATCGGAAGATACTGGTTTAAGCACTGATATCAATGCTGAAGTTATTTCGAATTATGATATGGGTCGGGGCCCGTTTCATGATCCTGATGGACCATCCACTTCTTCTGGCCCAGTAGATTTGGATTCTATTTGGAATAATTATTAATTAAAGAAATTAGCAGCAGAGATTATAGAAGAAATTAGGAGGAAACAAATGAAATTAAAAACACAAAAAAGATTTTATAAGTTTTTATTTATTCATATTAGATATTAGATTTTACCACGTTTATTTGTTGAATGTTTGAATTTCGACATGGATCATTCGTAGCTGGTGGGTCTAACAAGTTTATTATATAGACTGAATCCAATTAAGGAGGCAGATGAAATACAAAATACTTGTATGTATTATAGTAATGGTATAGTAGAGCATAAAATATATTATACAAATGTCTAGTTTTCTATTCTTAGTTTATAATTTATAATATATCTTGATTGATTTTACTCTTTTGAATATAATTTATTAAACTTGATCTGTTGAAGATTAGTGGTATAATGATTCAGATTAGTGCACTTGCAATAACAACAACAATTAATTAAAATACTTTTCTATATGGGTGTTTGGCAAATTTGTAATTGGTTGATTCAATTGTTTTGTTTGACCCGTTGATAGAATTATTTTTTATAAATATATTATGTAAAAATTAATTGTTAATTATTGACTGTTTATCATAAAAAAGTAAATATAAAAACTTAAAATAATAAATAATTTTCTAACATAAAAATCAATATATGTTACTCCCAAAAACTAATTTTATCACTTATAACAGTACTAACTAGTAGACCAACACTTGATGAAAGACCAATGCACAACTACTTGTGCAGGTGGAGGGTCAATTTCTTTGAGTTTCAGACTTACAAATTATTTGATCACGAGGCAGCTCGCTCGGTCATTTACAGTTATAAGAGTGTTTTAACTAGAATCAGTTGTGACTTGTGATTGTATTGATTTTGTTTTTGTTGAATTCCTGATTTGAGAAGCACAATATGAATGCTGTTGTTGAAGTGTATGTTTTAGGCTATGTAATGATATGAGGGTTCCTTTCAGATACTTTACATTTATTACAGCTTTTTTGGGGCTGCAAATTCATATGCTGTTACAATCTCACCAATCTCTTTCTTTCCCCTTTAGTAATTTTCGTCTTTTTGAGTTTGCTATTTTTTTATTGTTATCCACCTCATTAAATTTGTTATATTTTTTATTGTCTAAATTATCGTATTTTTATTCTTTCAACAATTTTCGAGCCTATGGTCTTCGACTATATTCTTTTTATTTTTTTTGATAAAGGTATAATCTATCATCATTCAAATCTTTTTAGACCTTAATTATAACTTAGAAAAATGTGAATCTCGATCTATAAATAAAAACGACTAATCTAAACAAGCAAAATTTTTTTAAAAAAAAATGTAACAAATTAAATAAGAAAAAAATAAAATACATAAATATATAGCTATCAAAGGATAAAGTTTGGTAAAAGGACCACTTCATTCCATGACCTGACTCATGGATTGCAACTCCCTTTTGTCTTTACTCTTGAAATTAATCACAAACTCTCAAATGAAAAAGTCTTAATACGACAATATTTTTATTGGACTAGCACAATGTATATTTATTATTTTAAAATAATTATTTATAAGTTAAAATCTTAAAGTATTTATTTATAATTTTAAAGTGCCTTGTAACAGTATAGTTTTAAAATAATCACTTATAACCTGAAAGTAAATACTAACAATCTTAATTAATATGATCACCTATAATTTTAAAGTAATCAAAAGAAAAATTGACTAATTATATGAACTCGAAAAATCAATCTTGCATTACTAAAACGCCTAGAAATTTCCAAGTGCCACAACTAAAGCGAGTTTGCCAAATTGTACTCATCTATTGGCTAAAGATTAATGATATGACTTTTGATCTTGATCAATATCTCAACCATTAAAATATCTTTGACTAGCATTTATTTATAGTTAAATTGAGTAAATTAAATAATAAAATATACTGCATAATATGTTGTTGACAATTATCAAAATCGCAGTTATTAATACATATAATTGTCAAAATTGAATACTTCTACTGCATAATATCTATAATTTTATTTTTTTAATATCATATGTTTATATATGAGAATGCTAAAAAAAAATTGAATATTGCATGGATTTTTATCTTATTAGGGCATAAAAAAAATTGAATAATAATGGTAGTAATAATAGAAGCGTTACTCTTAACTCTTAGAATTAATTGGGTTCTTATCTCATTGAATCCGTCCATAGTTTTCTCTTATCTTTTCTTTCCTATTTTGGTTAAAAGCGATGGTTAAAAGCTTTATTATCATATAATAAGAGATCAGTATATTACTTCATTAAGGAACTTATTTAATTACGATTTTTGGCCTAAACAATCAATCAATTAAGGTTTACTTTAATAATTCTATGATTTCAATATCTCTTTGATGTGAGATTCATTGCATTTATCCTCCATATTCTTCTGACTTCGTGCTTAAATCAGGCTTCTAATTAAGCTATTATTAACATATAAAACCAAAGTGCCCTAATTAAATCCATCAATTGAATCTTGTAATATGTTTATTATTGGGATTACACGTAGGCCGAGAAATGGGAGATATTAGTGAGAATCGAATTTAAATTTTTTTTGAAAAATGTAATTTATTTTTTTCTCATAATATATGTTAATGTTAGGATAATAAGAATATTGAAGTATATTCTTTGCACTCTTTTTATAAACAGTTGGTAACTTAACTTCAACTGCTGTTTACTTTTTTTTCTCTTTTTGCTCTCCTCTATTTTGCTTACTAGTCTCATTTGCTTTTAGGTACTATTTACATATTACTTTTAATTTGTATTTTATTTTTAATCTATAACTTATACATAGTTAAGTGGGAACTTGTTTGATTCATCTCAATACAAGTATTATTGATATAAATTTTTCATAGTTTTTAATTAGGCACAATAAGAAATATTAAAGATTAAAATATTGTCTCGACAGGTGTGAAAAAACTAATAAGTAAATAAAACTAGTAGGATGAAAAGGAGGGAATATTGAGTATATCTGTATATGGTAGGTTGAGAGGAGAGGGTTAGGGGCGGGGACGACGAGAATCGAATTTAAAACCTTATATAAAAAAGTGATACATGCTCTAATTGATACAACATCCAATTCTCACTGGGTAGCTTCTTTCATTCGTTTAATTCGTTAATTTGTTTTAGCCTAGTTAAAATTTCTTTATTTATTATTCATGTTTTTATAGTAGGAGTCAAATGTTACTTTAAGTCTTTAACATGATTAAGAGATGATTAGGATTAAGTAATGCAATTTTGGCATAACGTGACCTATCAAGGTGGTTTAGAACTCCGTATATGTTCTTGTCTAGAAGCTTGGCTTATGGAGAATTAAGGAAAGGCTAGCTAGCCTTAAAGGTGCGTGCATGTGACGTGGATCTAATCTCTTTCGATAATCATCCATATTCAATCTTATTTAGTAGATCGTGTTGTATTTGAGAATGATAATTTTATTTTAAAGTACAAATCTATGATACAAATATACAATGCAATTCAATTAAAAAATACACATTTTTACGTTATTTCTTAATATGGCATCTCCATGCATGTTAGTTTACTCACTCTGTTTTAGAGTGGTGATTTTATTTGGAATATTTCATACATAAAGAGAAGATTTAACAAGTATGATTTTTTATGGATATAAAGATGTAAAAATATATTCATGTGTGGTCTTATTAGTTATTAAATTTGTATCAATGTATATAATTTTAACACATATTTCTTATATTTTTTTTAAATGTACTTATAAACATTAAAGTAATTCAAATTATACGAAAAATATAATGTCAAGAAATTTAAAATATAATAATACAACTATTTTAAAACAAAGAGATTATATTTTTGATCACGGCCAAATGCGTGTCATATGAATTGATTCTCGACAAATTACATGTGTGTGGTAGTGTGGAACTCACGTTGAACATAAATTCTTGTGAGAGACGATCTCTTTGAGAGACTATTTCTAATTGGGCTAGCCTATTATATATTTTTTAAAATATTATAAGTAGACATTAAGAATGATATAAGTAGACATTTAAAATATTGAATGTAGGCATTAAGAATACGGTAACTAAGCATTAAGGATAATGAAAGTAGTCATTAAGAATACGTAAATGGACATTAATCTTTTAATGGGCTAGGGTTGAGATACGTCTCTCAAAGAGACGATATTTCAAGAGACTATGTGCACGTTCAATGCATGCTGCTCCCCTAAACTCTAAATTGCATGTTGTGCATGGTATACTGATTTCTTTTTCAAAATAATTTCTAATTGTTCTAAATTTGATTTCTTTTTAATATTCAAGATAATTTTAAATTATACTAAATTTGTAATATATTGTAATTGATGAATTAATTTTCAAGAGTAAATTAAATTTAATTAATTTTGTTTTTTTTTTCCTCCAATGATAGTCATTTATAAATTGGAATTTGAATTTATTAAAAATAACTTATTTTCACTAAAAATAATTGTTTTAAGGAACTGGCTAACAGATGACACCCTAGAGACGATTATTCAATTATTTTCACTAAATATAATTAATTTGGTCATTTATAAATCTTTTAAAACTAACTTATTTCCACTAAATGTAATTAATTTAATTATTTATAGATTGAGTTGATGACTTTAAATTAAATTACCGGTCACATACACACACCTAAGTATTTATTGGAGATTTGGAGTACCTCATCATAGCCAAATTTAAACGTGAGAATATTATGAACTAGCCAATTGAACTTGCTATAATATATTCTAATGAGGTAGGGTATAATGTTTAAATTGAATCAACTTAACTACTATTTTTTTATATGTTATAAACTATACGATTTAATATGTATACATTATTAATTAAATAATTCAGACTTTAACCTAGATATGACTAAACTTAGTTAGATTTTCCTTTAATTTTAGTATATTATTGTAATTATAGCGAGAATATAAACCGAAAACTCATTAAGAAAAAATATTATATAAAAAGAAAAATTGAGTCTTATTTCAGTTCGCGAATATAACATTTTAATTACCTATATAAGATATAAGTATGGATTCTTGTTGCACCCTCATCTTGCGCTACTCTTCCCTTAGCCTAGCTTGATAATAACAAAAATACAAATCAAATTAGTATCCCAAGGTAATTGACATTAACAAAAATAAAAATCAAATCAAACTCTACATTGATATAAGAAAAACAAATGTAATTGACAAATTATGGAAGCTTTTGTGAGTTTTAGTCCACTAATATCAGTCAGTGCGAAACTGTTTTGGGGTCAACCAGTTGTTTGCGTGCCATTTTCTTTACATTAAGAAATGTCATAATCGCTATAAATGGTTATGATATGTACGAGGCTACATTTTTGAGAGAAAAATTCATAGGAGTATATCCCAATTTTGATAGTATTACAAAAAAAATATATTAAAAATATATCACAATTCAAAGTTAATCATTATATTAAATTGGTAAAATATAAATTTGTGGAATTTTAACATTAAGTTAGAGATTATTGACAATTGCACAATTATTATATTTATTAATTTATGTTAGAATATGTACTTAATTAGTAAAAAAACATTTTAATTTGCAATTTTTTTTATTTTGAGAATTCATTCCTATTTTTAAAATATAAACTTTTACATTGTAGCAATTTGTTTTAAAAGTCAATCAGCGTAAAATCACCTTGAGTTATGAAATATGCAACATATTCTTTATGGAAGAAAAGATAAAAATATATGCTATTGAACCCCTCTCTCAAATAGATTAATAAAGTCTTTTATGAACTTAGTCCAGATAAAATAGTGTGCAACATTTCATTCAAAAAATAAAATTGAATTATCATCATCTTACCTAGTGTATCCCTCTCAAAGGAACTATGATCAGGATCTATGGGGGGAAGAAAGACGACAACTCATACCCATAAAAGAGAGCGCGACAAAAAATTCCCTTGACTCGAGATAGATCAACAGATGAAACTTCAGGAAAAATAAAATCAAATTGACTTAATTAAATAGAAAATATTAAGATTAATATAGACTATTTAGCGTGGACTTATTATTAATTATAATGTTTTGTTTATTATTGATATGTACTTTTTAGAACAATTTTTTCTTTCATTGCAATTATATATTAATTTTGAAGAAAATAAATTGTCTTTTTAAAAGTTTCCTGATGATAAGCAACGAACTATACATATTATGAACAAATATAGATATAACTCGATAGATTTTGTAATTTGTAAATTGTAACAAGTGAATTCCTAAATAAAACAAACAAGTTACGTATTTCTATACTCATAATTTTTATCTATGGGTATATTCACATAATCAGTATACGAGTATAAATACGTATTATGTGTCAAACGTATCGTATATTACGGAGATAATCTTGGATTAATCTTGCACTTATGTACAAATTAAATATACAAACCCACCCCTACAAGTAACTTGTAGACCTCAAAATCAAATACAACCGCAGATCACATATATACGTGTCTTCTTTTTGATTCAAACCTAGACAAGAATGCTTTTTCATGTTTCTCTTCAAATTTAGGTTATAGGATTTATTGATGGTTAGTTGAAGTTGTTAATTGGCTTCGATGAGTTGAATATATTGACTAAAAAGTCAATTGTTTAAAATAATTGATTAAAGTAGTAAAAACTGTTTGTTGGTTGTTAGATATTTGATTAAAGTAGTAAAACTTTTATGAGTAGTTTTTTATTTTGACTTAAAATATAGACTTTCACATTGTAGCAATTTATCAAATATTTTTTTAAATGTTACACCAATAAAAAAAAGCAAAAACTAAAAGTTAACCAAAAAATCAATAAAAAAGCTAATTGCCAAATATCAATAATGCCCATCTATTTGCTTGGACTTGTTGGTTCTAAATTTTTTTTTATCATTATTTTGCTTACATAATAAAATCATGGACTATTGCTAAGTTTTTTCTTTTTTGAATCTTTTCATTAAAATCATGGACTATATAGACTTTGACTTTCATTGAGACATTACAATAATCTTCTCCTTTTTCTTCTTAATTATTCTCTTTTATTTTTAGTTTTCTCATACAAATTGGTGTTTTGTATTTGTCTCCTATTATCAATACCCTTTGGCTACTTAATCATTGATGCATAATAGATCTTGGTTTGTTTTTTAAGGTATTTAAATATGTGGTAACTCTTCATATCATTGATACCTTAATTTCAATCAATAATGTATTTAATTTTTAATATATTTAAAATATTACAAACTCTTTGAAACAAACAAAACGATAAATATAACAGAATAGGCAAAAAAATAATAATTTTCAAGAGAGAAATAATTAACTTTTACAAGTTGAAATGTTAAATGGAACAATTTTATAGTATAGTAGGATTTTTTGTCTTATACAAAGGATCAATTAAAATGTGCAATATTTTCATCAATCAACGTACAATATTAATCCATTAGCTATTATTCCTCCTCATTTCTTCTCTAATTCATAATTGTAACAATATTTTCTTTCATGTCTTACTTAGGTGTCTTTAAAAAAGTTATTGTCCTAAAATTTTATGCAAACAATTATGATTTGACTTTTTTTCCTTCCTCACCTAAATTTCTAACTTCTCTACTATACTAATATTATGAATGGCATAGAAAATAT
This sequence comes from Amaranthus tricolor, assembly GCF_026212465.1. NCBI lineage: Eukaryota > Viridiplantae > Streptophyta > Magnoliopsida > Caryophyllales > Amaranthaceae > Amaranthus > Amaranthus tricolor. The sequence goes on from NC_080059.1 coordinate 4,669,568, forward strand.
TTATAGAAGTTTCTAAATTAGTATCCATAATAATAGTTACCTCATCTCAATAAAAAATAATTACCCTTAGATTGCATCAATTGAGTTTAGGTTGTTAATTTTTTTTATAATGTAATGTATAATATAAATATATATACAATAAATAAAGAGAATGATTGAATTATGTAGATAATATTAAAAGATATGTTAACTATGTGAATAATATTAAAAGTAGATGATAGAGTTCATTTGCAACTAAGGAAATGAAGCAAAAATTCATGCAAATTGAGAGACAGAGAGAGTATTGATTTACATAAAATATGGTTATAGTCATCAGCTAGTGTCTTGCTCAAAGTTACCCAATTTAATTACTTTATTTTGGAGTTTATATTATCTTGATATTTTCTTCAATAATTTTCATTTTCCTACAAAAATTTTCAGTTGCTACATAAACTTATGAAATTGAATATGATTATAAGTTTATCTTACACGTAAAAAGATGGAAGGGAAAATCAGTGTATGATGATAGATTAATCAAATTGCAAGTCCTCACCAAACAATGATGCAAGAAAACGTTGAAAATGGAATGAATAGGAGGTTATTCCATACTCCATAACTTATGGTATAGCTAGTAGGCTATCCGTTAAGCCGTTACCTGATTGTGATTGTTTTCATTCCTTTTTAAGACTTTAGTTTCTAATAAAATAATGAGGAAATTTGGGATAAGATATGTATATGTCAAGTTCGAGTTATTTGATTAAAAACTCTATTAATATTAACTTGAAGCATAATAAACGAGTTGGTTCATCACACTAATGTAAGAGTATACCGATATAGGTGGGTGTTCAATACATCCTATAGTATTATCATAAGTAGTTATAGTATATATCATATCCTGGGACCTTAATTATCAGCATAAACTTTTTGAGTTGGTTACTTGACATAGTATCAGAAACCAGCGTGATAAGAGGTCACGGGGTTGAATCGCAATCACCCCACATTCAAAGTGGATATTCAAAACCAGGTACAAGGAGAGGCATGTACTAAATCCACACTTCTGGCCCAAAGTGCTCTTATGTGAGGGTACGTATTAGAGTATATAACATATTCCAAAGTCTCAGCCGTCAACTTAAACTTGTGGTTGAGTTGATTACTTAACGTAAATTTACACCCACAAAAACAATATAATGATTTAATTCATGAATTAGTTTAAGTCATGTGCTCCAACTCTCTAATTTTCATTCTCTCAATTTGATACCTCTACGAAATAACCACACAATACATACTTCTTTTAAGTATTCTTGTATTCGACGCGTAATTGTATCATTCTATGTACTTTTTTTAGCTTTTCTTATTAATTTCCTTTACAACTTGCCTAAACCTAACGGTTTGCTATCCAAGTTGTTAACCGTTTTAGACTTATTTGTTCACGCCTCTTTCTTATCACGTGAAATCCTGTATTTTGGACATTATAATTTTGTGCATGTTGTAATTTTATACTAAACTTAATCATATTTTTCTCAAAAAATAAGGTTGTGATGTTGTACTAAAGTATTACTAACATCATTGTTTTATGATGATGTATGTAATATAAGCGCGTTAAAGTAGACTAATTTTAGAAACTAATAATTATATTCAACTTAATGAATTCAATGTACTTTTTTTTGGATTGTGAGTAGGCTATGAGAAGAGTAGATTTGATCCGGTTAGGACTTTGTCTGAAAAAAACAGCACTTACTCTAATAGAGACAAGATCCGATTCTTTACTACGTACCTTCTTAATAAAGTGATTACATGGTTAAACAAAACTTAAAAGTTTATAGTTCACATTATATTCTTCAATACTACTCGCTCTCTTCTTTTTTTTTCTTTTTATTTTCTTTTTGCACAGTTTTCAAAATAAAATTTTAAACCTTAATATTTCTAATAACGCATCATAAAAAATTATAAAAATATATGATAATAAAATATACATTAAATATTCCATGGATATATTATATCTTCTATGTATCTCTCAAAAATTATAGTCAAATTTTCTCTCTTTAAAATAAAATATTCTAAATGAGAAGAACATTAAAGAATAAAGAGAGTAAAATGCAAACTAATAAAAGAATCTAATCTTATTTTAATTAAAAATGTTATATTTTTATCAGATAAGGCCTGGTGGGTTCAATAATGCTTGTTATTAAGAATAAGATGATGATTGATTAATGAACATTTTATAGTTTAAACTTTACGCAAATTCTTGCAAGAGAAAAGAACATTTCTAATTAGACCGTTTTTTATATGTTTTTTAAAATATTGTAAGTAGACATTAAGAATTATATAAATAGATATTTAAGATATTACAAGTAGGCATTAAGGATATAGTACGTGAACATTAAGGATAATGTAAGTAGGCATTAAGAATGTGGGTATTAATCATATACCTCTGAGAGAGACCGCCTCTGTAAACTTTATACCGTTATTTCATTAATGATTCCTCAATGTATGTTATGAATATTAGGAGGACCTACTCTTATACTCTCAATTTATTTATTGCACTAATTAAACTTTCAAATTTGTTTTCTCATAACTTTTGATCTTTAATATAAAAAATTATATGCTCTCTTTATGTCAATTTACTTGCAACACTTTCTTTTTGTGTGTTATTCAATACATTATTTTTATTTGATATTCTTAAATTATATGACGTATAAATTAATATGGATTATTGAAAATTGCTATTATAACTCTATGTATTAACAGTATGAATCAAGCGAGAAAACAATAAAAAAATTGGCAGACAAATAGTACTTCATTTAAATTATGCAAATCTTGCAAGTAAATAAGAAAATGATAATTTTTTAATTCATTGGTATATATTCAAGGAGTTATACATAAAAAAATATATTAAACATTAGATACACATATTAACACGTAATTTTCATTTGATACATAAATGTGGTGTTACGATCACCCTGTTTATAGTCATGCATGTGAAACTATTTAGTTGGTTTTGATCATTTGATGGAATTATTGTCCTCCAAATATTGTGTTGTGCACTATCATTTTGTTGTTGGTTAATTGTTTTAGTACTTCTTGTTCACTTTGGTTGCTTTCAACATGTATTACAATTATAAAACAAGCAAAGTGTTCATATTTATTTATTGAAATGAACATCTCATGTGTACTCTTAGGAATACATGCATAGCTTTTTTAGATATTGGTTGAACTCCTCATGCAAATGTACGAAATATCATCAATTCAATATCCCACTCGAAAATAAGGTTTGGATGAGAAAATGTGACAAATAATTCATACTCGTACTCTATGCGAAAAGAGGACAAGAGAAATGTAGTAAAATATCATTGTTCTAACAATTACTATTCACTTCCTATAAATTAAACAAACTAAAATAATTTAATTACTATGGTATATATTTTATCAAAGATATATAATTAAATATTATTTTTGAATATTTATATATATATATATATATATATATATATATATATATATATATATATATATATATATATGATGTTGAATATCTTTATTATGTTGAAATATATCTTGATTAACATGAATTGAAACAATATTTGTTGAATATTTGTCAAATTCACACGTGATTTTAGCGAGTAAAAAATCCCAATCAATGGGATTGTGACTCGTGAGTATTAGTATAGATAGATTATGTCAATGTATTTCAAATATTTGCAAAGTTGCAAATTTATTTTTCGAAAAGGATTTATAATATAGGTAGTCTTAAAACTTTAATTTGGCATCAATAATTTATTTTCATAAACTAACTCATAAATTTTTAACCTTCAAACACAAAAAAAAAAAAAAAAAAAAAAAGATTTGCAAACTTCTATCTATGCTACTCTATTTATTCTTAAAACACATTCCAAATGTTTGAACATTTTGTGTATTTGGTTTTCTTCTCAAAAAAAATTCCAAAATTATAAAGTACTACAATTTTACACTATCCTTCAAGAATCAAGAGGCTTGAAATTCACACCCATCCAATAAAAAAATCCAAATTTCACACTATCAATTTCCTTACTAATCTTTTCTATCTTCGGATAGGTACTTGGCCTACTTGGTACCACTAGAGTCAAATAAAACCAATGATATTGACACAGACCTATATTATAATTAGGTCATTATTTTAATTGATTATTTGAAAATTGTAAGTGATCACTTTAATACTCTAACGACCGATTTAGTAAGTAGTAATAAATGGTGGTAATGGGAGTGAAAAACTAGTGTAATTTTAGTTGAAAAATCTTTTTGCTACGTTGATGATCATGCTTCTCCAACTCCAATCCTCTCATTTTCTTCATAAAATTCATTCCAATGTATTACCATTAGAAAATGTAGTATTAGGTGGTAATGGAAATTTATAAATAAAAAAAACTTATTTGTGATCAAAGTTTCATTACCATGGGAATGAAATAAAATTTTTGATGAAATTTTATACTATAATTCATTCCTATTATCACAATTTAGTACCACTAACCAAACGGATTTTTAAATGTAAGTGTGTTACTCTATAAAAATAATTCGGTCTCATTTAAGAATTTGTGTAATATTATAAGTGAAAAATAAAGAAAATACAAAGAATTTGAGGGGTAGATTTTTTGGCCCAAATAAATCCAAGAAATCCAAAAAGAAAAGATAAGATGCAATGCTGGACAATGTCGTTGGGAGGGTGATGTCAGGAAGATGGGCGTAGCCAATAAGAAGAGCAGATTTGACGTCATATTAGGTGTTTTCAAACGGTTATTGATGGGCCTAACGAATGGCACATTGGGCCGTGCTGTGTTTATTGGGCCATGTGCTCAAGAAGACTTTTTATATGTGGCCGATTCTTCGCTGAGTAACTGCCAACGTGGATTGACAAGGACTTTAACACACGCTTTGCTATTGTATTTGTAACTAAGAATATGCTTACGATTGGCTATTTGGGAATATTCTAAAGAATGTAAAGGATACAAATGGTAAACCCTTGATACATTTGGTTGTCCAAATACTAAACGATGGTAATGAGAAAAATTTGTAATGTAAATTTTTAAATAAAGTATTTTATTAGAAAAATCAATTAGAATAATCCAATCTATTTATGATTTTTTCTACAATAATTGCATCTATTGATTAATCATGAATAATCTCAATTTTAAGGGGTATTTTCCTAAAGTAAATCCAGTAACCGAATGACTTGCTATAACAAGTTTTATTTTTTATAAAAAGATAAATTGAAATAAAATGTCGAAAAAAATGGTAAAAAAAACGTTCAAAAAGATTTATGATTTTTTTATTATTTAGAATTTTTTATGTAAATTTTCAAAAATTTTCTATAATTTTAAATTATTTTCAGTTTACTTTTTTAGTGAATTACCTACTATAGCAGGTCATCGGGTTACCCAAGTTTACTTTAAGCAAACACCTCTTAAAGTTGAGATTATTCATGATTAATTAATAGGTGAGATTATTCTTGGTTAATCTATATAATAAAACTTTGAGTATAAAAAAAATAGTAATTTTCCATTACCAGCTTGTATCACATTTTCAAATGTTAATACATTTGAATGAATTTTTTGAAGAAATTAAGATGATTGGAGGATAACATTAACAAGTATGAATATTAAACTTGCTAATAGATTTTCATATCAGAATAGAACAAACTTTTCATTATCATTTCCGTCATTTTATTCTTACTACCCAATAGATCGTTTGTATACGTGGTGCAAAATGCAGCTTTATTACAAGGATAAACGAAAAAGCCCATAATTATTAGTTGGTGTCTAGTGCTTATGGAGAAGAACACACGGAGTATATACTTCCTCCGTTTCATTATACTTGCTACATTTGACTTTTTACGCAATCTAATATGTTATTTTGTTCATTTATATATTAAATTATACACATCTAAAAATTATAAAAAGTTAAAATAATAAAAATATGTGATTAGACGATTCAAACAAGATCCCACTTGACTATATTTTTGCTTACAAATTAGCCGCAATATATAAAATAAGATTGAACGATGAATAATGTCCATAACCGAAATGTAGCAAGTATTTTAGAACGGAGGAAGTATACACTAACATTATTGCTGCCGACTACTCCTTTCGTTTCTTTTTTTTCTTTTTTTTTATTTTTTGCACAATTTTCAAAGCAAATTTTAAACCTCAATATCTCTAAATATATATAATAAAAAATTAATAAAAATACATAATAAAAATTTATACATTAAGACGAATCAAACGAGATCTGACATAGATATATTTTATCTTTTAAACATGTGTCAAAAATATTAATCAAATTTCTCTCCTCTGGAATATATAAAATGAAACGAACATTAGAGAACCGAAAGAGTATTTGTTTAACTGTTTTTATTGGCTTGCTTTGTTAATAGTGACTCTAGAAATGACCCTCCAGATGCGTTCATAACTCATAAGCATGCATTTGATTATCCCAAGAATATGGGAACAGGGTATGACCTATATAATAATAATTCATTCCCTATCTCTGTTAATTTTTCTTCTTAAGCCTAGCTTATTATGAGCCAAAACATAAACTATTATTTATACAAGCGATTATTGTAAAAAATTATTTATACAATTCTCTTAAATAAAGAGATTTTTAGATTAATCGTCCTTGGATGTCTGATTGGGTATTGGTCTTATTTTTTTTATTTTACGTTCAATTTTCGTCCACAAATTTATTTTTTCCCTTTCTTTTAATTACCCCCACTTCCCATCCCATTTCTACTAAAAATACAACAAAAAGTTCTGTGTGTTAATTCATATAGATAAAGGAAGTATTATGTAGTGTTTGAATTTAAGAAATGGGTCTTGACAATCCAAATAAAGTAGAGATTAAAAGAGAATAAGTTACCCACTTAAAAGCTCAAAAAAGTTTCACCGTTAATACTTGAAATTTGCAAAGTCATAATGTTAGAATTATTTTCTTATTTCTTTCTTCTATGTGGCATAATTCACATATAGTTAATACTTTACAGTTTTCAATCTGGCTCAACCAAGAGATTACTCCTATTAATGTTAATTAATGATTAGAGCATAGTATTATCAGTAAATAAATGTATTAGTGATAAATTCAAACAACTTTATCTGTAATTTCATTTCAAATTAATGACTTTATTTTACGCTCATACTAATGTAGTGTAAATCTGTAATTGGGTTGAAATCTTGCAAAATTTGACTTAATTTGATTTTGTGTGACATTGCAACTACTTCAAACAATGCTAGAAATTGTTCAGAGTTTGTCAGTTTCACTAAAAACGGCAAATTTTGAAAGAATATATGAAAAAATTAACGCTTATACTATTATCAACCATATTGAATTTTAGATACTAAATCAACTCGACTATTATTTCTTTATATAATATATCACGTAATTTAATATAAACTACGTTTATTATTAAATAGCCTAACTTATAGTGTACTAAATAGTTTTGAGCCTAAATTCTCTCATTGTGGAGGTAGCTCGTGTATAGGTTTTCTTAGTCAAACATATTGACAATGGATGCACACGTGCATTAAATTACCTAATTTCTCCTACTTATGTCTGCTAAGCACAGTCGAATTACAGAAGTAGCGTAAGACCTGCATTCCCCTGATCTGATTTTCAAACAAGAACCATAATGTTTATTTGTTCTAATAATTTAGCCTTATTTTATTTTGACGTTAAAATTTAAAAAAGTTTAATATAATAAATTAAAGTATCAGATAAAAGTGACATAATTATATCTAAAAATAAAAATTATACAAATTTATTTTGACGGAATAAAATAAAAATTTTGACAAATTAAATGGAATAGGAGAATAGTAGGTAAGTCAGTGAAGGTTTGAATTTCAAAATTAAGCCATGTCATTTGAATAAGTAACTTTTTTTTCGAGAGGAATTTTAGATAAATAACTTAGGTGAGACTAAAATAGGGGATTATGATTGATTTTCATCACAAATATAGACAAACTTTGATATCAAAATCAATAAATATAAATTACATAGTTTGGCAAATTACACGGTTATTAGGGTTTGATGCACACGTGTTCATTGATATAACCAGATAAATAATTTCACAACTACTAGTCTACTACAATTTTGGTTGAAAATGATGTTAATTCTACATTGTAATTAACAAGTCTTGAAATATCATTAATCAATGAAATTTTTTCATTTAAATAATCTTTATTAGAAATCACTGACATTTTTTTTAAAAGCGAAAACTAAATACATTTAAATATTATGTTTATTCAGATCATCTGGTTTGATTTCCACTTCAGCTTCTATATCTATTCTCTTCAACACTTTCCTTAGCCTAACCTATATCAAAAAACTATATGTGTCTTGCAAAATTAAAAATAAATAAAGAATAAATAATCTCCAAACAAAACTTATACTGTATTACATACTATACGTGTGATGCAATCAATAAGATTAATTATGATTGATTTAAAGTTTGATAATTAACATAAGTAGACAAAAATAAATATCATAATCATTAAATTTTAAGGGCATATCAAAAAAGTATAAATTTTAATACATGGTTCAGTAAAGTACACAACTTTAAAATTTCCAATGTACAAGTGTAAATAGAATTAACCAGATAATCTCCTACTAATAATACATTTTTGGTGGAAAATGATGTTACAAAAAATAAACTTTAATAAATTGATGACTAAAACAAAGATATATTATATAACAGCCAAAACCCACTAAAAAAAAGGTCAAAAAAATAGGTAAAAATGGGCTATCATAATCAATAAAAAGAATAGGGCAAGTATATTTCTGTAGCTACATATACCTGGAAAAGGATGGGACGAAGAAACCCAAGTGTCAATACCATAGAATTGGGATTTGGGACCATTGTTTTGTTTAGAAGACCATTGGGATTTTAAGAACAATGCAAAATTCATTGTATTTAACACATATTCATATCAAATATATCGTGAGTCATTAACAATCTGATTAGTATGTATTATGTAATTATGTATGTGTTTCTTTTTCTGAGGTTGCTTTATGGAACTTGATCTTAATTGATTTTATTGGATAGGGATGCTTTTATTTGTGTGAGCAATGGATCTCAACTTCATCAACTTTGCCCTTTGGTGGTGAATGGTGATGTAGTTTAAGACTTATAACTCATTTTTTTGGTCAAAACTCAAAAGCTATACTATGGATGATATAGTGGATTACTCCGGGCATGATGACTCGATATTAACTCGATTTTGTAATTTAATTCGATTTTGACTAGACATAAAATAAATAAAGCTGAAGTTGAATAAAGCTGAAGTTGCAAGCCTATATCATATAATATAAGCTTCACCCTTTATCTTTGTTTGTTTTGTTAGAAACATGCAAATTTGCAGTGTAAGTAGCGTCTCGAATGTATAAAGTACTCCATTGTGTAATTTATCTGCTTATAATTTATCTAACATTTATTCACATACATAAACATTTATTCACATATATACACCTTACAACACTATATAATCTAAAAGTATTCATCAAGTTACCTTTGTGGTTATGCATATGAAGCTACTTATAGTGTAACATCTGCAAAGTTAAAACCAAAAGTCCGATTTTTTATTCATTCACAAAACCCTATTTGTAAGTGTGCTAAATTTTGTCGTATTGTAAAATATTACATCCAATAATTCAGAACATAGTAGTGGTTCAATATGACTCAAAAGAACAAATATGATGATCATCTTTACATTTAAATGATGTGTACTCATCATTGGTGAAGTTGAATTGGACTGTTGCGTGTAGAAAAGATCTTCAATTTCCAATTTCATATGTATTTTGCTGCTTATTTTTATCTTCAACACAACGTGCTCTATGCTTCATCAAATTCATCCCGTTAGGAGCATATTGGAAATTCTAAGGCTTTTCAGTAAAAAAAGAAATTAAAATAAAATTATTCTTGCTTAATTCTGTTTGTGTATATAATATATTTTGAAGTCTCGACCATAGAACAAAGCATTTTTGACATCCAATTGATAAATTGGCCATGCTTTGGACAAAGATAGATTTAGAATATTTCAGAATTCAGATCGTAGCCGATTTGATCAATGTACTGAATGTCTCACCACAATCAATTCCAATATGCTATGTTTTTCCATTACCTATAAGACATACTTTATGCTTCTCAAAAACTCCACTAGATTTGACTTTATGAGTAAAAATCCATATAGACCGACATTCACATTAGGTGGACGGGGCACTAACTCCCACGTCTTATTTTTAATAAGAGCATCATATTCATCATCCATGACCATTTTCCAATTTAGATCACGGAGAACCAATAACCAAAATAACTATCCTACTTAAATTTTCCAGTTTGATAAAATTAAGCCATAAATCACTGACAAAATATCAAAAGAAATGATTTTATGGGAGAATTTCTATTGGGTTAATCCAATATACACTTATTGTCTTAAACTGATCACTTATAATCTTTTATACTTATAGTCTTAAAGTAATTAATCATTTATAGTTATAAAGTAATAGCTTTTTATAGTGATTATTTATAAACTTAAAGTGAATTACTTACATTCTTAAAAGGATCAATTAAAAAATTAAGCTAATTATAAAAGTTCATCTCATGATGATACGGTCTCGATTTTGATGTTCAAAGAAATTGGCCACAACTTCAATTGGGTTGGCCCATTCGAATTGGGCTTTCGAAATATATATTTTGAAGCCCATATCGAGCAACAGTCAACAGTCAATGGTACAAATAACAGTTACTGGTACTACAAAACCCCTCGTTGACGCAACGAATCTAGTTTCGCAGTACACTGAACTTCCACTTCTGAAGCTTCGACAATGGCGGACAAAAACCCTTCTTCTTCTCCTTCTCCCCAATCTACCGCCAATAATTCATCTTCGCCACCAAAAAAACTTTCTGATTCTCAAATTACGTCGTTAATTAAAGCCTATTGGATTCCGGCGACGCTTTTCTCTCTCTTCATGCTCTTTCATCTTGTCTTTATACCGAAGGCTTTCCCCGTTTCTCATTACGACGGTATTCATTTTCTTTCTCCCATACTATTTTTTGTTGGTTATGCTTAGGAATTTTGAATTTTCGGCTGATTAGTTAGAATTTGTGAATTTTGCAGTTCTTGGCGTCAGTAGACGGAGTTCTATTGAAGAAGTAAAAGAAGCTTATGATAATTTTGTTTCCAAGTGGTATGTTTTTCCTTCTTTGTCTCCGGAATTTGAGTGCATGATATGATATCATATGATTGAAGAAAAGTAGTTCCAATTTCTTACATTTGAATTGCATTAATTAGGTTTTCTAAAGTTAGCTTCTTTTTGCTAATTGGTGTTAGAACTTAGAACTCTACTGAGAGTTGTAAAGAGTACATCTTGAATGCCGAATTACTTATTTATTATTGTTAAATTCTGATTGGTTCATTAGTGTGTAAATGTGTTGGGATTGGGGTTGACATTGACAATTAGGCATACTATTCGAGTTTGTTGTATAAATTTAGGTATTGATAAGAATGACAGTCATTACGCTAATTCACTGGTTGACAATTAGGCATACTTAGTTTGTTTCATGAGTCTATGCTATTAATAAATTTCTTAAATTCTGTTGATATTCTAAATATAACATGTGTAATTTAAAATCTGGGCAGTTTTGGCAAACATGAGTTTGGTTGCTATGAAGAATGGACAATATATCCTAATACTATGGCCTAGTTTGATGAAAATTGTTATGCATATTGCATCTCATTGCACATGTTCGTAGATTAATACATGCTAATCTATAAAATAAATGTAGAGGCTAATTATTACTACTAAATACTACTTAAGTATGAGTTATAGATTGGTTTTTCTGGAGGATAGCTATTTGCTTGACTTTGGAATTGCCTAGTTCAATTCATTTTTTGACTGACATTTTTATTTGTTTTTTAGTTTCCATGACCTGCTTCTTTTTAGATATAGATTTTAATTTTTGTATTTTCTATATTTCAGGAATTCAGGTGTTGAACTTCCGACAACTAATAACTTTATTAAGGTGATCTTCTCATTAACTGTCTTGCTTTTATGTCATTCTTTGATTTGTACTTCCACATCTAACTGGTGTATGATAACAATTGAAGTATAGTGGAATTTTGAATGACTACTGTCCTATTATTTTCGACTTCTTGGTGTACTTATCAGAATTTATTAGTGTGGAAAACTGAACTTATATTTGGTTAAATTTAAGAGTATAAGTGGCAGGGAGTGCTCAAATGAACATATTTGAAGCTATTAGTGCTGAATCGAACTTATTGTCGCTTAAGTGAATTCATGAACTAACTTGTGTGGAATTATACTCTTCAATCTAAGCTGGATTTATTTTATTTTTGATGAAAACAAGTTCTCATTAGTCGTCTAGTCAATAGAACATGCATGATATGGAATTCATAAATTGAGTCATTAACAACTTTAAAGGTTGACTTCTCCCTCATTTCTTAAAATCCTTGACACTTTACATTTAGTTATTCCATAAAGAATTTTTTACCCATATGCAATACTTCTCTTTTAGTAAAGTCTATCTTCAACCCTCTCTCTACTTTTAAGTATTTCGTATCCCCTCTTGCTCCTTTGTCACTCATTGTCAGTCCCGAGTCCGATTACATAATTAAAATTTTCCTTTAGTCTTCCCCTACTCTGGGATATGCTACACGTTCTAGACTTGGGTGTAGTGGAATATATGCAAATGTTATTAAACCGTTGCCTGAGAGCAGTGAACCACATTACTCGATTGTGGTGTCAAATGAGCTAGGGCACATAGTTTTTTAACCAATGTTACCTAAAACGAAATTTGATTTGATATGAGAAACGAAAACGAAAATGAGAAACATTAATTTTAGAGTTTCGAAAACGTAGGTACAAAATTATATTACAACAAAAAATAAAATGAGTAAAAAAAAGTAAGAAAAGAAAATGACGAAGAAATAATAATAAGGAAAGAAAATAAGGGCTTTAGTATTAATAATATTATATATTTTTGCGCTTTAGAAAAATCATTTGGGAAATGTAGGTTCAAAAACGTTAATCTAGAGTATCGAAAACAGAGGTTTCGAAACAAGATTCGGTGGGAAGTTTTTGATTCCTAGTAACTATGTTTTGAACATAAAAGGTTATGGAAAACCAAAGGTAATAATATGAGATTGGAGCTTGGGAACATTGGTAGCATGATTGGTAAAGTTGTTTATAAGAGTTGAAGTGGCTTAGTAGGGAAAGACATGACTATAAATTGTTGTGTCGAGGTAGGAGATGGAATTAAGTTGGTGTTATTTTAGATGAATGAACAACTAAGGATGTAGTATAAGTGTGTAGGAAGAATGATAGGATTATAAGATTGTAGTTCATATTTTGCAAAGTGATTTTGAATCTTAAGTGCCTATGCACCACAAATAGTAATTGAGATTCAAAAGTTGATTTGGGGAGGATCTAGATGATTTGAGCATTGCAATGACCGAGTTGTATGTCAGAGGTTATTTGGATGGACACGTAGGTGTTGCCATGCAAGTCATACAAAGCTTTTAGCTATGGAACTAGGACTATGGGAGGAGGGTTTATTTTGGATTTTGTACTCTCATGCAATTTGTTAGTTGCTAGCACATGATTTAGGAAGGGAGATAGTCATTTGTTGACTCTTAGATAAGATTAAATGCATCCCAAATCGATTACTTTTTTACAAGGAAGATAGGTGTAAGTTTATTCCAAGGGAGTTCATGGTCAACTAGCACAAACTTGTTTTGAATATTTGCTTGACTAACTAATTCATTCAACATAATTTAAAGGACAAACAAGATGCTCCACAAGATGTCCCGTACCATCCATTTTCAAGAACAAGGAGACATCCTTTGCTAGTTATAGGAAGATGAGAATGGAGAGACAAAGCAATAGTAATAGAATGTTGGATTATAATGTTGGTCTTTTTTTTTTTTTAAAGAATCATTGTAGAAGACGAGAGTAGCAAAAGCACATATGTTTCGATGAATGAGTGACATACTTTTAGGGATAAAATTCAAAACAAATACATAAGAAAAGGTTAGCATTGCAGATATTGAGGATTACATGAAAAAGAATCGTTCAAGGTTATTTGGGCATATGCAACTACAAAGTATTGATGAACAAGAAGATAGAAATTCGGAATTTGGTTATCCAAAAAGAGAGCAAGGTCGAAGATGACATAGAGGGTAGTAGTGAAAAGGTACATTATTTATATTTGTGGGTTGAGATGATAGAAAATTTAAATGAATGGAGAATGAGCATTTATGTAAACGACCACTAGGACTATTCTATTGATGCATGTAGTCAACTACAATCTTATGAATTTAATATAGTCGAATCCAATCTTATGAAATTAAGGCTTTTGCATTCTTCTTGTTGATGATGCGATTACTTTACATACAAAATTTTGGCCATGTACTAGCCTAGTAGTTTATGAGTACATAAGAGATATCATCATAGTGCAAAAACAAGGCCATGTCTTGTCGTATCAGCTGTATCGTAAAGGTTTTCAAATTTACTGAACCGATATTATCTATATTGTAAAGGTGTGAAATCCCACGTTTTAGGCCGTTTTAAGTGATATTACATGTTTTAGGCCGAAATTTGGCGATATGATAACTGCATCACCCTGTTACCGTATTACAGTATCCGTTACCGTAACTGTTACCGTATTTTTACACCATGGATATCATGATCTCGCCTATAACAAATTATAACCATTTATTTTGGCAACATTTCTTTGATACTACCTCGGTCCCACCTAATTTTAGGGTATTGGGAGAAATGTTTGGATGAGATGAAAAAGTAATTTAAATGCTGAATGGAAATTAAAGAAAGAATGTGGGTTATGGTCAAAAATAGAATGCGGCAAATTTGGTGGAGCAGACTCAAAAGGAAAGTGGGGCAAATTTCTTGGGGTAGAGTGAGTATATATCTTGTCTACATGGTTTCTAAATAATACGTCAATGTTATATCTATGCCTTATTTCATTGCACATATTTTTGTTCTCATATCATACCTTTATTCATAAATTTGCCTTATTTGATAATGCCTTTAGACCAAATAAGGTGAGAAGGTGAGATATTAAGTAACTATAATACATGAGATACATTGAGATCACGACATTACCATGTTGTTGTCTCTTTGTATATATCTTTGTTTGTGTCATTTGTCATATGCATTTGAAATACTTGACTCGATTGAAATTTGGAAATGCCTTTCTTTCATGGTTTTAAAGCAAATTGAGGTTCGGTTGCTGGAATATATCAAATATTTTCCCTGACTGCAAAATTTTTAGAACTTGGATATAAATCTTCTTATGACAACTTTACTTTGCTAATTGCTATCTTTAGAATCAACAATAGCCCACTGCTTTTAGAAAATTTCTCCTTAGATTGGGGGTGTGGGACCTTAGTGTATGCAGCTTTACTTCTTCGGCAACTAGAAGCATAGTACAAAAATACGGTGGTGCACACAATAATTTGCACTATATTTACAAGATTTCTTACTAGAAATAGAAACTTAAGAAGTTATTTTTGAATTCTATTGTCTACACTTATAGAGGCGGCTTAGATTATTTGGCTCATCTTGCTATGCCTTTAATATTTAAATTCCTTATATATAACATCTGTTTACATGGTGACCTATAACTAGTTTTTAATGGTTCTAAAATTCTAAAAAATATAATGAGAAACTAACAATATATCCAGCTAAATTTTTTTGTTGGTCAAAAGGTATTCACTTGCTTGAAACAATACCCTAGATGTTTATGTGCAGAGTGGAATATGAAGTACTAGAATATTGAATTTTTAAACCCCTTTCCCCTCTCACTCTCTAGCTCTCTAAATATGTGTTTTTCTTTCAGATTCGATATGCATATGAGTTGCTGACCGATCCTTTATGGAAGAGAGACTATGATCTATTTGGCATTGATGAGCACCAAGTGAGTATCTCTGTCCAGTATTGTGTATATTTAACCTTTGGATTAAAATATTTGATGCATTTTTCATCGAATCTGATTCTACCTCTGGCTGTAGGGTGTTCTGGAAAACATTTTACAGCTCAATTCTGGAAAGGAATACTCTTCAGTGAACCTTCCTTTGCTAGTTGATCCTGCTGGTTAGTATTGTATCTCTTTTTGCATTCCAATTGTTCTTGAAATTATGTGAGTTTCGAATGCCGACTCCTGTATATGTGTGCAGACTCTCAAGAGGTCGATTTAGATTTCATTTCCGGTGGTGATATCCAGTCAATTGTTGGAGGTCAGAAGCCATGGTTGATTCAGGTCTGTGATTGAATGCGGTTGCCTGGCATGTTAATGACTAATATGATGAGACCAAAATTTCACTGGCATCAGTCTTTTATCCTTCTGTATCGTGTTAACTGAGGGCATTCTATCAAAATGTCTGCATTTTAGTATAAATATATGCAGATTTATTGATATTAATTAGCACCCCAGTGCCCAGTTGATGTTCCTGCCCATGTTGTGTATGGTGATTAGATTATACCCAGTAATCGCTTGTGTATATGTACAAGTGGTGATATCTCATTGTTTTACAACGCCTACTATTTAATTTTTGCTCAGGTATATTCGAACGGAAGCAATCTATGCAAACATTTTTCAAGCAAATGGAAGAAAATTGGTACACTTTCCATCTTAGACTTATACATTAGAATAGGTTCACTTTTCACTTTGATGTTAGTTGAAATTGCTCTGAACAAACGTTGACTAGATTTTGTTATTCAAATACACTTAAGTGGCTCCAACCTAAGTATCTTTTAGGGGTTTGATGTATGTAATCTTACCCTTCTAATAACAAAAAGGTTGTTTCCGATTGGCCTTTAATGACAAACATTATGTGTAACTTCAAAAAAATATGTACACATGATTTAATGAGTCATTTTAGTGTATTCACTTATAATATGGATTCTTAATTGTGTTCTAGACAATTCGCGTTTTGGATGAGATGTTACTTGCCAGTTTTTTCTTTTATGAAAAATTACAATGCGAGCTATCTGCCAGGTGTTTCTTTAACTTCGGCTAGTAAATGGGCATCTTCCTTCTATAAGGAAGATTACTAAATCAAGTTTCTTGATTTCCATGTCAAGTTAGTTAAGGGCTTACTTCGAAGAAACTAATAGCTAGTCCCTATAAGATTGAGGTGTTGACCAAAATGGATTTATTGTAAATTTCAAAGAGGGGTTAGATTCATGGGGCTCATATTATTGAATACTTTCGTTTCTAGGTGAACCATTTTCTCTTGTGGGAAATGATTAAATAAATGCATGATTTCTTACTTGGTTTGTCTTTTGGAGTATGTTAACAACCATGTTCATTAGTGGGACCAGTTTTTTCTGTTCTCTAACAACCCGTTTGGTTATTGGAATAAATAATGGGAATGCTCATGAAATTTTAATGTAATCTAGCAAGGAAACTTACTTAAGAAGGTTTATATGATGCTTACCCTAGTCTAATCTTTCTTTTTTTTGTTCACAAAATTCCTTCCCGCCCATTACTCTTAGGAAAGGGGATTTAGGTGGTAATGAAAAATTCTGAGGAACTACATGCTTAAGGATAAGATCTTCATTACGATGCAATGACATTACGCATTTCGTGAAGATTAAAATTACAATCCATTCTCATTACCACCTTTCAATATCAACAACCTAACATGCGATAAATGCATGGGCATGTTGGCCCATTTTCCACCTCTCCTTTTCCTTATCTTGCTTTCCACCGTGGATTATGCTTAAAAACACCTGATGAGGTAAAGTCTCAATTGCTTTGAAGAGAAAAAGATGATTTCAGAAGATCATAACTTCCTTGAGGCTTTTATGCTATGTAGTCAACACTTATAAACTGTTAAAAATTTAATAACAAATGAATGAATACGCTGGTGTGCATAAAAACACATTCGGATTTTCTCTTCATATACTCATATAGCAAATCATTTTTCTGATTATTATTTTGGTTTCGCAAAGCAGCCAATTTGATGTTACTTCAAATGTTGGTGGTGGTTAATTTGTTTTTTCATGTCTACAATGGCTTTTGTTGCTGAGGAATCATGTCCAGAATAAGTTTCTGCTTTGTTTAACTTTATAAGTTTGAAAGTCATTTTTTGGATGATTGTGTAGCTTTTTCTGTTTTATATGTCTAATATAATTAAAACTACTATCTAATTGTTTGGCATTGATGCAATACATTATTGTTTTCATGCATTTGAAACCGTTAGATTGTTTATCTGTTGACTTGATGTATTATGCGCAGCCACTTTGCTGGGTGAGGTTGCTGATACTGGTGTAGTGGAGCTTGGGAATTCCAAGCTTGCTTATCTCCTTGCAGAAAAGAAAACAACTGGGCAACTTTTCTTCCGAAACGGTAAACATTGATTAATTTAATTGTCATTCATATTTGTTTTATTGGAACGTGTGAGATAGCTGGTGATTCAACTTTAAACTGATGGTGGTTGTGCTTGTGCCTGTGCTTGTGATTAGCTTCTATCCCATTATTTTTGATCATTCTTTTTTATTTTATCCGCCATTAATGTTATGTTCCAGTTTATTTGTTCAATATTGATCTGTTTTATGTTTTTGCATTTTATTAGACTTGTCTAAAGCAATAGTTTCTAGTTCTCCCATTTTAATCTTCAATCATACTTTCTTGAGAACCTCCATATATAATCTATCTCGTGTTTCTTCTGGTGCTTACCTTGTTATGTTTGCAGGCCTTCCTTCTCTGATTGCAGTTCCTCAAGGGTGTAGATCTTCAAACTGTTTTGTTAGGTAATATTTGAGTTCTTATATTTGACAAATATGTGGAGTTGCCTTTTAATTTATAAAGCTTCAATATTTAAGCTCTGTACTCTTCTGTAAGCTTTTTATTCATAGCATATACATTAGGCTGTTGATGTTATGAGTTTTATGATAGTACAGGTATGGTGGCGATCTCTCTGTTGATGCAGTAACAGATTGGTTTTCGATAACGATACTGAAGTTGCCTCGGATTCCTTACTACACAAAGGACTCATTGGTATGCTTATCTTCATAAACATAATATAAAAATGAGGTTGTTCCGTTACATAGTGGCCGCTTTATAACAAAATTTATGATTGACGCACCGCAAAACCCTGTTGCATAACCTGTGATTTATAAGTTGTTATTCTAACTATAAGGCATTATAATTGTCAAGTCAACAATTCACAGTGGTGATGTTTACAAAATGGGTCATGATTCGTGACATCGTGAGGTGCCGTGTCGACGACATCGCAACCGTCCTTGTAAATGCAACGACATTTGCGATTTTTTTCTATGTTTATAAATGTAGAAAAATGTTTGACAATCAGCTAGCTTCTCTTATTAGAGACTTTTTATCATGAAACCACCCTTGTTTCTATTACACTTGTTTCAATTATGATTATTGGTGTATGACTGATTTATGTGTGTTTGTGTTTTTTGTATCAAAGTGTTTGGACATTTAGGATCCAAAATAGGTTTACACACTTTAGTTATATGTTGTATAGCATGAATACATAATTGATGACATGGATAAATATTTTATACTCAGAAGTTTGTAACTTAATTTCTTTTTTGTTATTGAACCCTTCTCCCCAGACCCCAAGGACTTGTTGAGGTGAAAGCCTTTGTTGAAGTTATTGGTGCACAAGACCCATGATATGACATTGGTACATCACTAGGAAAGGTTTGATGTAAAAGTGACATCAAAAGGCTTGCTTAAAAGAAGGATAAAAATTCGACTTGGGCTTTTCGCGGAATAGAAAGTCAAGTTGGCTTTTGCTGATGGCCACTGGAAAGCCGACTCAGCTTTAGGAAGCTTCCCCTAGTTTAGGACTATTTTTGTTGTAAATAATTGTGTGATTATGTACTATAAATAATCACAAATTACATTAATTAGGTATTATATATGCATTCCTAAACTCTCTTTAGCTTAATTAATTCAATCTCTCTATACTCTCTCTTCTTCTCCAAAATCCATAACACCATTGTAACACATTGAAAGCATGCTTAATCAATAGAACATCTAGGCTAATAGTGGACGTCCATTTTGGGTGAACCACTGAAATTGTCTTTTGTTGTTTTATTGTTGTTAGATTTGCACTATTTGTTTATTAAAGAATTAGGGTTTATTTTCTTCTTGTTTTCCCAATTCAATTAGGGTCTCTAATCATTGATCCTTGGTAAAATTGAGTGTCCTAATACTCAAATTTCACACTTAATGGAATTGGGGTTTGGGGTAATGGAATGTAACGTAATAGAAGTTTGTAAGTGTCAATTTTACGATCTACTAGTATATGCTTGTAATGTTATTACACTGATTTGGTGTTTCATCCATCATAACTAGTTTTTTTCTCATTTCCAGGGGCCAAGATTCCTTGCTAAAAGTAGTTATCATAAGGTATGCTTCTCATTTGGATAATTCTCTTTTGTCTTTGAAAAATGTGTGTTACGTGGTGTTACTTTTTTTCATAATGTATAACCACTCATATGTGCTTAATTTTAGCCCTCCTGTGATGAAAGCCATTTTGTTGACTGAAATTTTGTGGATCATATTATTGCCCCAATGCCACTGAAGTGGTTGATTTAATTTTATCCTACCCTCCTTTTTTTCTAACCTGAGTGATCACCACACCATTGGAAGTAGGATGTTATGTAGTAAATACCTTTGTCTTTTTTATTATCATTGAAATTGAATTTATCATGGACTCATGGTTGTTTTTGGACTCAGACATGTGTAATTTATATGGCTTTTTTTTTTAATGACTTTATCATAACTTTTATTGTTTAGTGATGATGCTTGGACTTGTGTATCGATGTCTAGACTTGGTTACAGATCTGATGGTCAGACATGGGATCTTCTTAATTTAAGGACACGTGAATATGTTTTAAAATTGAAACGTGCAATTTAATAATTTAAACCATACGACATGGAAATTTATTTATTATTTTAATGTTTTTTGAAGATTGAGAAAACAATGAAATATAAGTACTCAACTGCTGTGAAATCGTAAAAATGCAAGGTTTCTTTCATAAAACAAATCTTGCTAGCTTTTAAATTGATACAGTTAAAGCTTACATTGACCAACCGCATAGTGCTTTGACCATTCATGCTCTCATTGTCTCTTCCACCGCAACATGCAAATATATCACAGTCAAGTGAGCACAATCTGCACTTCTTATTCTGCAATTCCTTGATTTAGGGTTTTCAAAATCTTAACAAAAACCTTCCTTTCTCTTTAGAAGTGTTCATTTGGATGTTCGGTTGGTTTTATAGTATTAAGTTTGGTTGATTTTGTGTGTGCTTGATCAACATGTCTGTGCTTAATAAACATGTCAGTTTGGTTCGATTTGATGTATTTCTACTCTAGATTGGTGTTTGATTTTCGTTTTTACTTACACTGATTTGTTTTAGTAAAGATTGTTTGGAGAATTTGGGTTAGTGTTGAACAAGGCTTTTGGTACATAACAAGTGTCCGATGACATGCATTAAGTGAAGCTTTTTTAATGTTTAGTGTTGAAAGGAATCTTTTTGTTTTCTTTCATTTAATATTTTTTTTTTCTTTTTTTACCTTTTATTTATTTTTATTTTTATTTTTATTTTTAATTTAATCTTTTTGTTTTTTTGTGTTGATCTCTGTTAGTGATCAGATTGTAACCTTTACCTTAGTAGCTGAATATAGAGTTAGGAAGCAATTATGGTCACCTGAGGTCAAGTCCAAGGAGAGGAGGTCGGGGGGGAGCAACGTAAGCAGGATCTAGAACTAAAAGTGGAGACTTGGAACATAGATACCCTAGAAGCCAACTCGTTCGAGCTGGCCAATGAGCTTTCTAAATATAGGATTCATGTAGCATGTGTTCAAGGGACTAGGTGGAAGGGGCAAAAAGCAAAAGGTATAAAGGGATATAAGTTGTGGTATGCAGGTTTGGACGGCAGACGTAACGGGGTTGGCATCCTAGTGTCTAATGATATCCTAAAGCAACTAGTTGAAGTAAGGAGGTGTAATGACAGGATTATGCTAGTTAGGATACTAGTAGGGGAAGAGATCATATTCATTGTTAATGCGTACGGGCCCCAAGTTGGGCTCGATGAGCAGGTGAAATGCGAGTTCTGGGATAACCTAGGAGAACCTCATGAGAACTATCCCGGAAGATGAGAAAGTTTTCTTAGGAGGAGACTTTAACGGACATATAGGTAGAGATGCAGGTAACTATAACTCGGTACATGGAGGGTTCGGTTTTGGGGTAAGGAATGAGAGTGGGGAGAATTTGCTGGAGTTTGCTTTAGCAAAAGATTTGGTTATAGAAAACTTGATCTTTAGAAAGAAAGATGAGCATCTGACCACATATAAGAGCAACGGGCACGCAACCCAAGTTTACTATTTCTTAGTGCGCAAAGGAGATTGGGCCTCATGCTTGGATTGTAAGGTGGTGTTGGGTACAAAAATGCCCACCCAACACAGGCTTTTAGTATTAGTTTTCAGGATGAGGAAGAAGGTCGAGTCCAGGGGAAAGATCATGTGGGGAAGACTCAAAGGGGATATGATCACAACCTTGTCAAGTAAGATAAGTTTATAGGACTTCCCAAGTTAGTCAGAGGATGCAAATGAAATGTGGTTGAACATAGAAAAAACCATTAGAAAAGTGGCAAAAGAAACCTTGGGGGTGCCGTCGGGTAAACCAAAAGTGTTCAAAGAGTCATGGTGGTGGAACGATGAGGTGGGAAAGAAGATAAAAGATAAAAACAAGAGATTTAAGGAACTTATGGCATGCACGGAAAAGAAGGATATGATTGAAAAGAGAGTGATCTATAAAGAAGCAAAGCGGGCGACAAAGAAAGCAGTATCGGAGGCAAAAAAACGTGGTTATGAGGACTTGTATTGGAAGCTTGATACCAAAGAGGGGGAGAAGCAGATTTTTAAGTTGGCGAGGACTAGGGCCAAACAGCGGCAAGACTTAGAGGCAGTGAGATACATCAAGGTTGAGGGGGGGATAAGTTCTCCTGAGACAAGAGGAGATCAAAACCAGATGGCTCAAGTGCTTCTCCTAGCTACTCAATAAGTCTAGGGGGCCAAAGGAAGTGGATAATCAATTTTTTAACGTCCAAAGACCACTGGAATATGGGTCAACGAGTGATATTACCACAGGAGAAGTACGAGAAGCTCTCAAAAAGACGAGGAGAACAAAGGCAGTCGTGCCAGATGACATCCCGATTAAGGTGTGGAGGGGTTTAGGAGAAGAGGGCATTCGTTGGCTGACTAACCTCTTTAATATTATTTTGAGGACACATAAGATGCCAGAAGAATGAAGGAATAGCACACTAGTACCTCTATTTAAGAACAAAGGCGATGCGCAAGTATGCGACAACTATTGAGGTATCAAACTTCTAAGCCACACAATGAAATTGTGGGAAAGAGTGATAGAGGGGAGAATTAGACAGGAAACGGTGATTGGAGAGAACCAATTCGGTTTTATGTCAGGAAGGTCAACCATTGAGGCAATTCATGTTTTGAGGAGACTGATGGAGAAATATAAGGCGCGAAAGAAGGATCTGCATATGGTGTTCATTGACTTGGAGAAAGTGTATGATAGCATACCACAACGTGTCATCTGGGATAGCCTCAAGGCTAGAGGTATTTCTTCAGTGTACATTGAGGCTATATGGGACATGTATGACAGAGTTTCGACTAACCTTCAAATACCGGTGGGGATAATAGAGCCTTTTCCGGTTAAAGTGGGACTGCACCAGGAATCGGCTCTAAACCCTTTCATTTTTACTGTCATTATGGAAGAGATTTCTAAATCTATTTGGGAGATGGTACCGTGGTGCATGCTATTCGCTCACGATATAGTGCTGGTAGCAGAAACTAGAGAGGAGGTTAGTATAAATTGGATGAGTGGAGGGAAGCTTTAGAAGGTAAAGGGTTACGCATTAGTCGTACGAAGACCGAGTATCTACGCTGTGACTTTAGTGGGACATCACAGGTAGGAGAACCATAGGTGTCCATTGATGAAGCAGTTGTAAAAAGTACGACAAAGTACAAGTATTTGGGATCGATCATTCAAAGGGATGGGGAGATTGACGGAGATGTAAATCATCGTATATAAGCGGGTTGGCTTAAGTGGCGAGCAGCCACCGCGGTGCTATGTGATAGGAAAGTCCCAAGCAAGTTAAAAGGAAAATTTTACCGGGCGGCAATCAGACCTGCCCTACTATATGGTAGCGAATGTTGGCCTGTAAAGAAGATTTTTGAACATAAGATGGAAGTTATAGAAATGCGTATGCTGAGGTGGATGTGTGGTCACACATTGATGGATCGTATTAGCAACCAAGAATTTAGGGACAGACTAGGGGTAGCCCCTATTTCTGGAAAAATGCGCGAAAATAGATTGAGGTGGTTTGGACATGTGCAGATAAAGAC
This sequence comes from Amaranthus tricolor, assembly GCF_026212465.1. Classification (NCBI taxonomy): domain Eukaryota; kingdom Viridiplantae; phylum Streptophyta; class Magnoliopsida; order Caryophyllales; family Amaranthaceae; genus Amaranthus; species Amaranthus tricolor. The sequence continues at coordinate 4,694,011 of NC_080059.1, forward strand.
TTTCGCAGCCCCTGTGAGGAGGGTAGAAAACATTATAGTGGAGGGTAAGAGGGGTCGAGGAAGACCTAGGAGAACCTGGGATGAGCAAATAAAAGTTGACTTACATGAGTTAAACCTCTCTGAGGGCCTGACTAGGGTTAGGGGTAGTTGGAGGCGCCATATCCATGTTTTAGACTACTGATTGTCCTCTTAGATTACCTTTTGGTGTTCTTGTCATCTTGCTTCTCTCGTTTCTTTTATTATTAGTTTTTGTTCTCTTTTTGTAGTTGGTTCTAATTATTTATTTACTTATATGTATTTTTATTGTTTTATCTTTTATTTATTTATTTATTTGTTTTTTTTATCTTTCCCACTATGTCTCCTGTCTTTCTCGAGCCCGGGGACTCCTTTGGCCGCGCTCTCCTTTATGGGTATGAGTTGCCGCCGTCCTTTCCTCCCCAAACCCTGTCTATAGCTCTTCTATGAGTGGGATACACTGGGTAGGATGATGATGATGATAATCATTTTGGAGTCACATCATGTCATGTTTAGATTCAAAGATGAACAACTTTTCCTCTTTATTGGGTGCGATCTTTGTTTTATCTCCCATGTCCATAATCCATACTTGGGTCATGTCGTGTTGGTACGAGGATGGCCAAGGTGGTATTCAAATGTAAGCACCACATTAATTTGACACTTTCATGTATACATTAAAGAAAAACTGACAGAAAATGCTCCAACCCAGAAAACCAGTCAAACTCGGATCGTAATCCAATCCCATCTATTTTGGTTTTGGCTCGATTTTTGATTTTGGTCAAATCTTTTTAACCCCACGTCACTTTTGAGTCAGCAATTAATTTTTGTGTTTTGGGCCAATATTTCTCACTACTAAAGTCTTAAAAAACGATTTATATCGGTTCTTTATAATAAGAAAATGTAAGTTACGAAAAAATTATATTTTGTAGATTTTTGGGAGAACATTAATGATTAAATTGTTTTAAACCTTATCTATTGTGTCAACTCAAAATCGGTCAAACCAAAATTAGCTTGACTAACTAACTCAATCAAGGACAACCCCATTTGAGACTGTCTGCTTGTACAAGTTTATGTTTTTTTATTTTTATTTTTATTTTTATTTTTATCGAAATAAGGTCACAAGGTCATATATTGCTCTCAAAAATGAAAATAGAAATGGCATATTAAAGTTACTTAACTTTTTGGGTCGTTCAAAATCCTTAGGTCTTGAATCTTTTTGAGAATGACCTTGAAATAAAATACAACTCGAATTCTGATTGACCCTGTTTGGCACGTCTAATTTTTTCAGGAAACTAATGGGTTTATGTCTTTAGTTTATACTCTGTAGCTATCATTTAATGTATAACCAATATAACTCCATACATTTTCTATGTCTATACTTTGATCCTTGTGCGTATTCGTCCTTGAACCTGATGCACTGACTTTGGTGATTTTTCTCATCTTTTATGTCTTACTAACTTATTCATCCTTAGATACTTAAAACTTATAATGCGCTTTGTTTTTAACTCAAAGGTAAAGGTCATGTTCTTCTCAGACACAGGGATGCGTGCAACACCATTTATGCGTCAGCTTGCAAAGAACTATCAGGATTATGCTTCATTTGCATGCGTTCTTTGGAGGGAGGAAGAATATTCCTACTGGTGGTCAGTGTATGTGTTCTTTTCTCCTCAAACCAAGTTTGGGCTAGTTGCTTATTCCTCAAAGTTCAATATGATCTGTATAACATAATTCGCATTTAGCTCAAATTTGCCCAAGAATAGCCCAAAATCGACCATAATTCGCTTTTTTCGATTCGTGATTCGCGAGGAGATTAGCAAATCATATAACAATGAATATGATAGATGCCTATATATTGTGGGGTTTTGCTTCTTAATTACTTTTTTGGTCAGTGTTCAGTTCTAAACGTTGTAGATTTAGAGAGATAGAAGAAAAAAGCTGTTAGGAAAATATACAAGGGGAACTAAAGACAAATGAGCAATAGTTTTCTTATATGCTTGTTTCCCCGCCTTGAAGGTTTTTGTCCATGGCTTTAAGTCCAATATTACGATGGCTGACTTGACGCTAGTAAAATGTAATGGCATAGTGATGTACCATTTCATATCGGAGATGCATATTTTGTTGTCTAGTTGTTCCATGCAGTTTCAACTTGCAGATGCGTGAGGATCTCAGGGTTCAAAGTAGAAATAGAACTTCTGTGTATTTTCTAATTGATTGACTAGGTTGATGGAAAATTGAAGTACTACTATAGAGATGTTATACTTGCTAATGATCTAATCAAACTTACATTCAGCAAAAAATGCTCTCTTACAAACCTTCACCTTAAAGTGTAAGTAACTTTTGCTTGTACAGTTGGTAACTTGGTATTCAAAGTACATATGCACCACTGAAAAGTGCCTATTTAAGTTTTACTGAGATAGAAAACAATGGAAAAAATTACTAATACTTAATAAAGTGTATGTTTATCTTTGGAAAGTTGGTCTTGACAACATTATTATTAGTCTAACTCAAAAGAGCTGATAATAACAAATGTAAACTTGTGTCATTATTCTCAGCATCATGGACTTAGTGTTTGTGATGCATGAATTTCCATTCTTATTTACATACACTCTGTTTCTTTCTTTAGCTTTATATTTTCTAGGCCTAATTTCTTGAAAATTGAATTTCTTAACTATTTCCATGAGGAACTCCTTGAAATTGCTAACCTTAAATGTAAGTTATCCATTACCTAGAGATTGGAAACAAACAAAAAAACCTGATTCTTAAGTACAATCTAAAATATTCCTACATTTCTAAATCATTCTAGAGAATAATGTGAGAATTGTCTACTAATTGACAATCCAAAAATTAGCACTTGATAAAAGTTGGAAAACAGGTAATTCTTATAAAACCTATTGGAAAAGGTGTTTAGTAGACAGAGTAGTTGGGAATGATTGCCATTATTTTACCTAGGGGTGGTTTGTGGAACAATGGCCTATGTAAACGACCTTATGTAACAGAATGACGGAGTATATGAGACATTGCATTGTAGTTCATAAATGTATTGATCTGATGCTGCGGCTGTTTTACCTTTTGTCTGTTAGAGTCTTGTTGTTAACTTGGTCAAAGGTAATTTTCTGTAGGGATCATTGTCCTTGACTTTTTTTTGGTGTTTACAGATATGAAGTGGAATCAGCACCCGCGACTGTATTCTTGAGAGATCCCGGCGCTAAACCATTAGTTTATTATGGTACACATGGATTTTTCTTCTTTTCCATAATCCATAATTATTAGTTTCAGAGCAGCTTCATGGTATACCATCTCTTTATTTCACGTATGCAGGTCCTGTAAACAGCTCATGGTTTATGAATGTCATGGAAGATAATAAATTGCATGGTATTGCTATCTTCATTCTTCAGTGATATAATATTTTTTTCTTTCCTCAAGGTGGCATTTTCTTCTTGAGTACCTAAAAACCTAAGGATTGTGAGTAGCTCATAAACTACTTAGCCATAGTATTCAACATTTTTAAGTAGGTGCTACTGGTGTTGCTAGGAGTTCTATTTTCCTTTGTGACATGTTTCAGTCCAAATCTGTTAGGGTTTTAATCTGTCACTTAGTTTATGTGCCACTCGGTGAAGATTTAAACTGCATAAGATCTAAAAATCGCATGATATATGTCCAATAGCTCTCTGTTGATGTACCTGGTATGCAGACCATCTGCAAGTTTCATGATATATCTGGGTAATTTTTTTTTGATTGCTTTTGTTTATGATATATGCTTTGAATTTGGGAATTGGGATAATTCCAAGAATTTTCTTTTAGGCTGCTGTTTTTAGGTATCTTGATGATGAATCTTTTGTCTTTTTAGAGCTTCCACAGTTGAGGACACTGACATCTTTGGAGTTGGGTTGCGATTCACGTGGCTATTCCCGTGCTGGGACCGGTACTAAGATCTGGTATTGTGTCATCGCTATTGGAAGGCCAAGCCCAGAATTGAACGAAATGCGTGAGGTGAGCTTTGTAATGAATATATATTTCTGTACATTGAAAAGTTTGTAATTACGGATATGATTCTTCTCTGCACATGTAGGGGAAACTGTCCAACTCAGGCTTTATTTCTTTCTTAAGAATTCTTCTCATCTGAACTTTTGACCCTAAAATTGGAGCTTAGCTAAGCTATCTAGACTCATTTGAAGTTTTTGAACTTATCCAAAGTTAACTAATGTGAACTTATTTTCAGTTGTAAATTAAGCTTAGTCCTCCGTTGCCCTTTTGTAAATCATCTTAATTGATTCTTGGAACTTACCTTTTCATGGAATAGAACAAGCCCTTAATATGATCATTCAGATATGGCGACTTCCTAATTATAATACTCAATTTTGTCAACTGAGAGGATGAGATTCACAGCTCCCCCCTCGCCCCTCTCTGCTTTTTTAAGCCCTATTATAGCGGAGCCCCTTGGCATGGTGTTTGTTTTGTCTCAGAAACATTACCGGTGTACCTCGAGCTATTGGAGCTATTACCTTTCTTGTAGTCATCTCATTTTAACCTTTTTTATTAGTTTCAACATCTTCCATGAACCTTAACATGAATCACGATGCTTTTATCCCTTTTCTATCGATATAATTGTGATTTTGTACATATGAAAGATGCCTTTATACCTTTAATTATCGTTGTTACCTGAATCTTATGGGCTCTTGAATAAATTTGTCCGTACCTTTGTGTGTGTTATGGACCCTTAACTCTGGCGAGCTCATCTTTTAAAAAAAATTGAGCAAACATTTTATATTGTTCTCAACTGATTGCTTGTTTATCATATCTTTAATTATCTTGAGGCTTTAGGTTATGCGCAAGATCCAACATACTTTATCAGAGAATTATCAAGATGTACCATATACCAATGAGTTGGCAGCTACTGCATTGAAAGACAAGCGATTAACTTTGACTTGGATGGATGGGGAGGTGCAAAAGGTTAGTATGTTTTTCTCCACCCCTGCTATGGTTGCTGCTTCCACAATTTTTAGGTGGTGAAATCCAGTAATACTTGATATATAATATCAAAACCTTCTGCGTTTAGCTTTTGAAGATGCCACTGCATACACCACCAATGTAACTGTCGGGATTTCTTGAGCATGTGAATTTTATTCATTTTATTTTTGATTCATTGTTTCTCATTTGGGAGGGGTGGGCTGCTGACCATGCAGTAGGTACATTTTACTCTTTCATTTGCATTAGGAGGTTATTGATGTGTTGATCTATTATATCTGATAGGTCTTATGCGATTATGAAAGCGCTATGGTCTATCATTTATAATCCAAGTGATAGCTTATGAGTTACTTTTGTGGGCCAATTCTAGTTTACAATCCTCTGCTACTGGCTAGAACCTAGAGCCTAGAGGGGAACTTTCTGTAGTTTACTATGATGAACAGTGTATATTGCCATCAGAACTTGAAAGTTTTTTCCCTTGTGTAAGAAAAATTGCAAATACCAATTTAGGTTTTTACTACATAATTTTTATGGTCATTGCATGACATGAAAAACAATATAGTAATGATTAACATGATTTTTTTTATCTCAGAACTTGTGCATGTTTTACATTGTTGGCGAGCTTAGCTTGGAAAGTTGTGGTCCAAGAAGAGGTATTGAAGATACGCCACAAGTGGTTATGGCGCGTTACATGAGAAATGATTCCTTTGATGATCTTAGTGAGAAGAAATCCTCCAATAGTTTAATGGACATGCTGAAAGAAGATGTGGATCCTGTATCTCTACTGGTAGCACGGTACAATGGCTCTGCTGAACCATTGCAGGTTCACTTTACTGGTTTAAAATTGTTTAGTTTCATCATTTTTGTTTATCCTGGGACTGTTCTAAGGGCCCCACCAATTTTATTGTGGAAAGTAACTATTTATTTTCTTCATATGTTTGAATATGGCACAGATTATTGAATGGATTTCAAATAATATCAAAGATGGTGACTCTTCAAAACTTCCTTTCTATGTAAGTAACTGATTAAGTCTGCATTAATGTGTATACTGTTGCATGTAGCAAGTTATGGAGAACGGACTCGTGTGTGAATCTGCACAAGTTGGCATCTCTATAAATTTTGATGGTCTTAGAAACATGGGAGTTTCCCCGCACTTCCATGTGATGCAATTGTTTTACTTTGGGCGAGGTTTACCATTTATTTCATCCTGGATTTGTGTCACTTATAACCTTCTCATGTCATGCTTAGTGTTTATAAAAAAAATCCACGTCTTATAATCTATCTTCCAATTTTGATAGCTAATTGAAATAAGTACTTTCCAATCTTTTGGGATTAAGAATTAGAATATTTCATTTTTGCAGAGAACAAGAACACCTGAGCTTGTCTTTGAGAACCCAGATCCTCTCTGGTTTGTTAGTAGGGAGAAGTTAATTTCCACTAGACATGGAGTAAAACATAAACTTTCGAGAGCTATATCTGTTTGTCATGATCTTTCTGGTGATCCAAGGATTGGTTCGATGTTACTTCTTGGAGCATTGATTTCGTTTGGGGGAATCTGGCTTCGTCGCAGTCATGTAACTCCTTTTAAAGACTCTAATGAATCAGAGCAAACCCATGCCAAGGTGAGAGTTCTTTTGGTATGATACCAAAGTTAATGTTCTGATATTACCATATGGTACTTGTTCTAGATCTAATGCTATTTTTGAGCCTCTAGTGATATATATTGTTATGGGAAGAATCACCCTTTGGTGTTTTTATTTAGATATCAAACGGCCATTAGACCAACGCTATTATATGGATTAGAATGTTGGACTTTTAAAAGGATAATAGTAGAAAGATGGGAGTAGCGGAAATACAAATACTTTGATGGACAAATGGACTTACCTTGAGGGAAAAATTCTATACGAATAAATAAGAAAGGGTTTAGGAGTTGCTAATATTGAGGAAAACATGAAATAGAATTTTTTTAAGATGGTTTGGGCATGTGTAAAGACGGGGTATTAGCCAACTGGAAAGAAAAATAGAAAATTGGAGCTCACGAGGTTTAAAAGGAGGACGAAGAATATCTAAAGATGACTTGGGGAACAAGAGTGGAAAAAGATATGAAAGATCTAGACTTACAGATTGATATGGTAGAAAATTGGAATAATAGAGAAGAGTCTATGTGAACGACCATTGACAAAGATATATTGGTTCATGTAGCCAACCCTGATCTTTTGGGATTTCGGCTTAGGCATTGTTGCTGTTGTTGTTACAGTGACTGTAATTTACTTTTCAATAAACTGTAACGTGTGTGCATCCACCTTTAGGTTAAATGGAAATATTCCTATCTGTACAGATAAGAACGTTAGCATCATAAATCAAACTCAACAACCTGATTTGGGAATACAAGTTTCTGTTGTAAGAGTTATGTGGTTCTTGGATTACTGATATAAATCTTCCTTTGAGCTTTGTAAATCAAATGGGTTGTATAGTATAGAGCCAAAAGGTGCATGCAATGAGTACCACAGATAAAGCCAAGCTAAAGCAGCTGGCCACCATTATTGTCAAAGATGTTAAAAAATAAGGGCATTTTAAATTTATACAGGTCCTTTTTGTGTGGAGTTGGCTACCTAAAAAGATTTATCCGAATGTTGGGTTTGGCCCTACCCCTATCTCTAACCATTTCCTTTTGGCTATAATGCACACTTCCTGTAACAATTAAGTGCAGTAACTGTGTCCCAATTGGGCTCCATTAACTCCTTGAAGCTAGGATCAGCTTCCAAGCCCAACTTGGCTTAATTTGAAATTTGCAATGTACGCACACTGCCTATGTCCAATTACAGCCATATTAATTTTATTATGATGACAGAGTTTTGCGTTATAAGTAGTAATTTGATTATCAACGATTTTATTACTTCCTCTGTTTTTAGTTGCAATGTTTGACCAATAAAGCTCTCATATAAAGTGGTTAAACATTGCAGCAAAAACTTTGGAAGAAGCTTTTTAGTGAGTTAGGGCATGTTGCTGGATCTTTAAGGGGTAAGTATTTGATGTGGGCCTTAGATGTAGTCTTGACCAGTGTCCAAGGAGAAATTAAAAGTATACAACAGGTAGGACCATGCCAAAATAGATACGGAGAACTCATCAATGACTAATTGGGAGAAAAGAGAAAGCAAAAGTTAATTTTGGACAATGGGTTATTGATGTAATTAATATGAACATGAGATTTAATATGAAAAAGTGTTTAAAATTTTGCTTAAAAGCTATATCAAGCGTATTGGAGTAGAGAAGAGTTGAGTATTACTGAGCTTGGGCTTGAACTCGATTTTTTCAGATGCCCTCTTAACCTCAGATTGACAGTCCGCCAATCGAGCTCTAGTGGAGCTTTGAGCAGCTAGTTTGGACATCGGAGCTATTATGTTAAATCAAGATATCTAAAATAATGTCTAACTGGTTTTGTGGTGATGGGGAAAGTGCTCACTTTGACTTAAGTTTTAACATCATTACAAGCGCTCTTTACTAAAGTTCTTGTAAATACATCATACTCTCGAGTAAGTTTATTTTTTGAGGAAGTCCCAGAATCAGTTGTGCTACCAAAATCCAACCCCTAGACTTAAAAGCATCTTTTCTGAATCCTATCTAGAACAATACCACTTGGTAAATTAACATCTGATAGACCTGTGATTTTGCATTTGTCATAAAATCTACGCATCCTAAGCGGCTAAGCCTAACATATGAACCACCGATTTTCATTAAATTTTCGGTCGACTGTTTGAAATTATTTACCTGTACTCAAATTATTTACCTTTTCTTACCTGCTATTGTGACTATGTTGCAACAATTTTATAGGTGTGAAGTATCATAGTAATGTGCATTTGGTTTCTCTTTTTATTCCTGAATCCTTTGCCATATCTTTCTTGGTTATGAGTAATTATCTTACGAACTTTCATTCTTTTGACAGAAGGATATCCCAAAAGCGTGGAGAAATCGAAGAAAGCATGCCCGACCTGATGTTCCACCTTCAATTACCGACATGGAACCCAAAAATGCTTATCAAATGGAATTCTCAGATTCGGACGCAGATTAAGAAGCGTTATGTCTTTTGAGATCAATATACTGCAATGAGGATTACTCGGTGTCAACTCTCAAGAGCACAAGCATATGCGAAAGTGAAGATAGTAGGAATATAACTGTTTATAAACATTCAGAAATTTATTTTGGTCCTTCAGCTGCCAAAGAAATGACAAAAAATTTACTTGGAACAGGAGACTAACAAACAGATTAGTAATTTTTGTTTATATATATTTCCTTTAGATAACAGTGGTGTATTTATTTTGAAATTTTAAAAGATATGGTTGATGTAATTTTATTTAATTTGATTAGAGGTGTTTATTTGAGTCAGATTTTGTATTAGTTGTTTTAAATAAGTATAAAATCGGGTTATGTGTTTACATTGGTTTTTACATAAATTAAAATTCATTTTAAAGTCGAATTAAATTTCGGTTATAAGGTTGGGTAAATATAGGATTGTTGACTTTAAATTTGACTTTATCTTGCCTTATTTGAATCATTTTGGTCTATTTTGATATGATTTGGTTTAATTCCAATAACTTTTACATTTATTATAATTTAGAATCATTTATAAATTTTAGCCACATAACTTACTTAGTTCATTAATTATTATAACCGCAAAGTTTATTTTTAGGAGTTATCGTCATTATAAATTAAAAAATACATTAATTGCAACTGTATAATCAAAATTTGATAATCGAACATTTTAATATTTGGCTAAATAGATTTATTAATTCATATAATTTAATTTTAATGGAACGACGAATATTTATTTCAAAATTTCCATGATCACCTGGGCCTTTTTCTTGCTGGCCTCAGTCAGCAACAGAGTACCAACTACCAACCATTTTCCATTTCAAACTCACACGAGTCAACCCCTATCTTTCTCCTTTGGAGTTGTATTTCTCTGATTCGTATTTTCCCCTCCTTTCTCCAAAGTTGGAAGAACAAGAAAACCGTCTTTTGTGTATCAGCAATCAAAAGAGAAGTAATACAGAAAATGAGTTCATCTTCTTTGTGTCAATCAACTCTTCGGTCTCAGATCAATGGGGTTTCTGGGGATTTTACTCTCCGCAACCTTCAGCCATTTTTTTCTAAACCCAATTCTTTAAGTTTTACAAGGTATGGATTCCACATGGGGTTATCTTTTGAGCATATTTACTTCGTGGGTTTTGCTATTTATTATTGACGTAATTATTATTTTGGGGCGGGTAAGTTTACTTTGAATGATAATTAAGATTTGAGAGGATTTTTAGATACCCATCACCTTTTAGTTGAATTACTTTAAAATGGATTGTTGGGGAGAAAATGAATGAATACATTTGGCGATGTTGCTTCTTACTCTGATAGTTACATTAAATGGTATATGTTGTTGATTATCTTCTCTAATAGTTAAATCAAATGGTCATGACTTGAACTGATTATATGATCTGCTCTGATGCATATTTTTTCATTAGTGGATCTTGATTTTTGATGGAGTGATTACTGAGAATTAAGTTAAGAAGAAAAGAAATTTAGAAACTTAGGAATTGAAATCAAGAAGACACAAGATTTGAGAGGTAGGAAAGTTCTTTGATTAATTTATGCAAAGACTAAGCCACCCAAGAAATTTGGAAATTAAGAAATTAATGCAAAGACACAATGGATGAATTCTCACACTAATTTAGCACCAACACTTTTCAAAGAGAATTCCTATCGCTAAAACCCTAAGTTTATATGGCGCAGTCTAAACTATCAAATTACACTTTACAATAGAAATAAAGAGCTAATGCTACTTATAGCCTAATACCAAGAAATAAGACTGAGTTTATTTCTCAAGAGAGCGTGCAGTGGTGCTTGCTCGTCCGAGTTATTGAGCTTGTACACAACGAGACTTGCATAAGAAGAGAGTTAACTCTCCATACAAGCCTGATGAGGTTCCATCCTAAAACAATTGGTAATGGAGTAGTTCATCAAGTTTATATGCTAATCAACCTCTCTAATTTTTCGATGTGGGACACATGTGAGTAAATTTTTTTCAACACGAACACATGCAAAGGGTTTTCAAACAAAGTGTGCTCACCCGAGTTTTAAGAGTGCTTGCTTGAGCAGTCCATGTGCTCTCTCGAGCTTCCAGGATGCTCACACAATGGTCCTGCTGCTCCCAGTAGCTTGCTTGTGTGATTTGGTGCTTGCCTGAGCGTTAGTATGCTCGCCCGAGCATATTACCTGCTGCAGCTCCAAGAGCTCCTGTGCGTGCTGCTCGCCCGAGCTGGGTATTTCTTGCCCAAGTAGTTTGCATCCCAAGTTCCCAACAGGTAGTGCACCATTGAGCAATGCTGCTCGTCCACTCTTTGCATAGCAGCCCACACACATACAATGCTCTTAGCTCATCAACCTTCCCAGAGCCAATGTCAAGCCATGAACAATGCAACTCATCAAACTCCTCCCCACACAATGCATCAACCTAAATTCACATCAACCATAATAACATCCAAGGTATTTGTGTCTATTATTGAAGAAGCAGCAGATGACAGTGATTCTGTGCTCTGACCTTTAAGAAGTGTAGCAAAAAAGTTATAAGGATCTGGTGGTTGAACAATGAAGTATTTGCTGTTGTGCTGAGTATATTGCAATTTTATGCTGATGTTACACTGTATTTTCTCTGCCGCATGTTTCCGATTAATCGGCAAGTTGCTTAATGAGCAAATACAGAAGAGAAAAGCAAAATAATTGTGCAATGTTTTGATGCAATGACATGAATAGCAACTTCCCACCATAAACAACATATGCTTTTCCGGCTATTAGATTATTTTTTTCATGCAATATATTGGCTTCCTTGAAGGTATATGTGTCTATATGAAAATAAATAACTGGTTCCAACGATACCTTATAAGCTTGGACGTATGAAGTTCATTACTGCTGTAAAACACAGATTTCACTTGAATTGTCTGCTCTCAATATCAGATGGACATTTCCGCCATATTTTGTCACTTTCCTCATCACTTATGTCATAGCAATATCTGTGTTGAAACAGTGGAACTATTACTCTTCTAATGTGCAGACTTGCCGTTACAGGAGAAAAGTTCAAACTGTTGTGAAGGCAACATCTCGGGTTGACAAGTTCTCAAAATCTGATATCATAGTTTCTCCTTCTATTCTCTCTGCTAACTTTTCACAGTTAGGTGAGCAGGTACATTATTTATTCTCCATGCAGCTTTGTAGAGCCTTTATCGACCAAATGTTATTATTCTAGCACTTAATACCTTGGGTAATCCTCAGGCAGACCAAAATATTATTACTTTTGATATTTCTAGGTAAAAGCTGTTGAATTGGCTGGTTGTGATTGGATCCATGTTGATGTAATGGACGGTCGTTTCGTTCCAAATATTACTATTGGACCTTTAGTGGTTGATGCCTTGCGGCCTGTGACAGACCTCCCACTTGATGTGCATCTGGTATCCTCTCCTTCTCAAATAGCACATACTTCTTAAGGAAAAAAAGTGCTAGAATGACTCAAATTATCTTCGGTTACCGCCTTATTTTACTTCTAAATCAGTTTATATGGTCACAAGATAGTGGATTATTTTATAATAATCTTTATCGGAATTAGAATGGGAAGACTGAGCATAAGTGGGATAATTCTTATAAAATTTCCTATTTTTAATTTTAGATATTAGATAAATTAGTAAATACTTGAAATATTTGTAGATGATTGTAGAACCAGAGCAGAGAGTCCCAGACTTCATCAAAGCTGGTGCTGATATAGTGAGTGTTCACTGTGAGCAATCATCCACCATTCATTTGCATCGGACTGTTAACCAAGTAAGTAGTTGATGAATTTTTCCGCATCTTAGCTTGTGTATCTTTTAGATATGATTCAATTATTTTGATAATAGCTATGTGCGTTAATCAAGCCCACTAGAAACAAGTTCTTTTTATAAAAGATAGGTTGATACTCGGTTTCTCTTTTTTCGTACCTCCTATATGCCAAAAGGTATAGAAGGCAAATGATTCTCAAGAATTCTGCATGGACATAGCAAAAGCAACGAAGGCATGGCTCATAAAACTATGTTTCATGTAGAAGTGTCTCATGATCCCTGCAAAAGAATAGTACAATTATGACTGTAGCTTCCAATCAAGGGTTTGACCCCAATGACCCTGTACTTTATAGTGAAAATGCTTCAAAAAGTTGTTAGCTTTCATAATCAATGTGGTACTGTCTTAGATGTTTCATGGATCACCATCTTTAATACATTTCTTATTATCTTTCTCTAATAATCACTCAAAATCATGTTTTTTGAATCAGATTAAGAGTCTGGGCGCTAAAGCTGGAGTTGTCTTAAATCCTGCAACCCCGCTAAGTGCGATCGAATACGTGCTTGATGGTAAGTCAGTTTTATCTCGGGTAATTGCAGAAGTTTCAAACTTTACTTTTGATTTGGTGTGCTGGATAAATTTATAAGATGAAGTGAAAATGGTCCACTGTGGCCTGACACGAACAATTAGTAGTTAGTCTCGCGACAATCTTGTTGTCCTCTTATGAAAATATGTTTCTAGCATAGGTTGATCTTCTTACAGCAATACCCATTGTCTTAGCTGTGATTTCAAATTTATTTTTAGTTCCTTTAGTAAAACTGTAAAACACAAATTAAGATTCTTGAGCAGTGCTACTAAACTGATAACTGATGATTTTTTCTATTACCAGTTGTCGATCTAGTCTTAATAATGTCAGTGAACCCTGGGTTTGGTGGACAAAGCTTCATTGAGAGCCAAGTCAATAAAATCTCTGACCTGAGAAGAATGTGTGCAGAAAAGGTAACTGAAGTGTCTTCTTTTTCCAATTGGAGTTAATATTTTGGACTGGTATTTTTATTTTCAATAATCTAAAGCAATTGTGGTAAAATATTGACAGGGAGTGAACCCATGGATTGAGGTTGATGGTGGAGTTGGTCCAGCAAATGCATACAAGGTACTGACTTCTAAAATTTTCATTTTATCCCATATTTCCTATAATCAAGTTGTCGTTTCTTGATGAGGCGGAAGATTTTTTGGTATTTTAGTTTCGGGTTATAATGGATTATAATAATAAGATGCCTCATTTGGGGATGTGCATTTCATTTATTATGTGAATTAGAAAATGATATTTGCTATAAAGGATTAATCAGAAACATTTTTCTTTGTCATATCACAAGGGTAAGATTGCATAGGACAAATCAAAAATGAATTTCGGTCTTCTTACTGTTAAAGCTGTGAATAATACATCTAAGAGACATGGTTGTCGCCTGTCGGCCATTACTAAATAGTTGTTTAACGCCTGTGCTAGACCACCTCTATCTTATCGACTTAAAACATTAGAATCCTATATGTACATCAATGTTATTTGTGTTAAATTTGTGAGAACTTAATGCCTTGTATTTCTTTCTGAAGGTTATTGAGGCTGGTGCCAATGCTTTAGTTGCTGGTTCTGCGGTCTTTGGAGCTAAAGATTATGCTGAAGGCATCTACTATACATTTTTATGTACACTTAGCCTTAAATGCTTTTCACTGGTTTCTAACTTTTAGTTGAATCTTATGCAGCTATCCAAGGGATCAAAACAAGCAAAAGGCCTTAAAATGTTGCGGTTTCAGGTTCTAAGTGTACAATTTTGTTGAAAATCAAGGTAATGAAGTCCATATACTTTTCCACTGGTATGTTCCTTCACTCTCGTCCTTCAAAAATTCTAACATGAGAATTGAGATCTTTGCGGTTGATGAAGTAATTTTCATTCCATTTCTCCATCTCAATGCCATCAAGAGACTTCCACCTAGGGTGGGGTTTGAGAGGTCAGATGTACGTAATGTTACCCTGTGATATGATCAAAGAATTAGATAGAAGTTGACTAACATGTAAGCTTGATGGGCTACTTCTCCTATTACCTATTAGTTTTAAGATAGAACTTCATTAATGATGTGTACATTGAAAATATGGCTGAAAACTTCGCAGATATTTTAGATGCTTTGATTAGCAAGTACCCTGAATTTAATGATCTTGAGTTCTTGACCACTCTCAGCAACAATGTGAAGAAGGTTCTGATCCTTATTATTAAGAAGGGGTTAGTAGAGATTTTCGACAACCTGTATATTTCCACTGCTACATGCTTTGTGAATTAGGTATGAACCATTTTCATCATTTGGGTAGGCTAAATATGGATACTTCTCTAAAAGATATGTAACACCGTCAAGAAACCTATTTGTGCAGCATATGATGATATCGTCCTTCCTTGTTCATCTATGGAATATCTAAATTCAGGGTACTTGCTAATCAAAGCATCTAAAATATCTGCGAAGTTTTCAGCCATATTTTCAATGTACACATCATTAATGAAGTTCTATCTTAAAACTAATAGGTAATAGGATAAGTAGCCCATCAAGTTTACATATTAGTCAACTTCTATTTAATTCTTTGATCATCTCCAACGTTGGACATTAATATACTTTACTGGTCAAATTCTTGAACTTATACTACTCCTATTATCTAATTTTCTTGATATTTTTTTGTCTTTTGTGTCAGATATACACCAGCAGCTGTTTGCAACCAGTTTTAAGACTTGAAGATGACATCCTGTATACAACTCTGTTAACACAAGCCTGATTCTGAATTACATATCTTTGTACATAATTGTTCATTATCTTCTGCACATATGTTTTGAATATTGATCAATCAATTTTATTCATGAAATTTGATCTTGGGTATATATAAAACGATCCCATTTCTTGTAATTTACTTTGTCATCATTTATGTAGGTGGTGAGAATCAAATCTCCATTATAAAAATGAAATCAAAAATCTTTAATCACTCGGTCAGTCCATGATTCCCTCTATATACTATAATTATTAAGGTCTAGTAAAAGGCGAAAGATTGAAATAAATAAGATTAATTAACATTTTAATTCCAAGTATAAGATTGGGATAAACTTATGTCCCAAAATAAGCTTCCGTACGTCCAAGCCTAGCCTCGGGTAAGTCGCTGTCAGTAACAGCGACTTAAGGAAAAAAAAAATAAAATAAAAAGTTGTTAGTAACAATTGATGGAAAAGAATAAGAATGATCTAGAATGGATAAAATGAAGTATAAGAAATGATGGACCTATTTATACAACAACATTACAACGGCTATTTTCACATTCTAACGGCTATTTTTCTAATTAACAACGGCTAGTTTAGTTTTTAAATTTAAAAAAAAAATAAAAATAAAGCTATAAGTCGCTGTTAGTAACAGCGACTTACAACTTTTTATTTATTTATTTTTTTTTCCCTTAAGTCGCTGTTACTAACAGCGACTTATCCGAAGCTAGGCTTGGACGTACGGAAGCTTATTTTGGGACATAAGTTTATCCCAATCTTATACTTGGAATTAAAATGCTAATTAATCTTATTTATTTCAATCTTCCGTAAAAGGCAAGAGTGATCCATGAAATGGGCTTACTTATAATACCGTACTAAAACTTACTATTTATTTTTCTTTCTTAGATTGAAATCTATAAATACTCCCCTAAAAAGATAACTCTATATATTTAGCATCAAAATACCTTCTTTTTTATTTTTTTCCTAAACTATCTACAAACGCGAGCTCAAAGGGACAAATTTTTTTTTCTTATTTTGAAATGTGTAGATAAGACGAAGAGATAAGTCAAATGTGGAGATGAGGATCAAGGAAAATAAATTTATGATCAAAAATAAAATAAAACAAATTTAATATAATAGATTAAAATAGAAAGTGAGATAAATTTGATAGGACATAGAGAGTATAGTGAAGACTAAATTAAAGCTTATAAAAAAGATCGTAAATTTCACTCTTTTATTATATGTTCGACGCAAATCACAACTTAGTATTGTTATGATAAATACTTTATATGGTTAACTCAACCCACAACTTAATATTTGTATAATTAAAAATGCATTTTTTTTTACAGTTTTGTATCGAAGTTCTTTAATTGTTACTTTACGTATGACATATACTCTTTCTTCCTTTGAGATTGCAATAAGAAAACTTTGCACAAAAATTAAAAGATAGTAAAATCATTTAAATTATCACTAATTTTTAAATAAGAAGATTTCACGGTGAAATCATCTCTATTGGGCTGATTCAATATATATTTTTTGTCTTTAAGTGTTATAATGTTAAAATGATCACTTTCAACTTTAAAATATTCACTTTTTATAGTCTTAGAGTGATTACTTACAACCTTAAAACGTGGAGATGATAATTTATAGTTAATCATAATATGAAAATAAAAAAAACTAAAAGTCTTTAACTTTATTGAATTAAAACATACATAAAATACGTACATATGTTGAAAAGTATTTTTGATGACTCAGGTGACGCTGTTTTGGATGGCATAGATTTCGATATTGAGAAAGGATCAACCCATTACTATGGTGTGCTAGCAAAGACACTAAATGAACTTGGCACAAGTTATGGAAGAAAAGTACATCTAAGTGCAGCACCTCAATGCCCTTATCCTGATACACGGCTAGATAGAGCTCTACACACTAATATTTTTGACTATGTTTGGATTCAATTTTACAACAACCGTTGTGAATTTAATGCCCAAAATCCTGAAGAGTTTAAGAAAGCATGGACAAAATGGACCTCCAACATCTCAGCTACCAAGTTCTTTGATGGTTTGCCAGCGTCGCATACTGCTGCTACCAGCGGGTTTGTCCATTCACGCACATTAGTTAGCCACGTTCTTCCTTTTGTTAAGAGTACCCGTAATTTTGGAGGAGTCATGTTGTGGGATAGGTTCCACGATATCCAATCTGGGTACAGTAGACGCATTAAGCATATGCTTTGATGTCATTGACTGCTACTATTTACCAACAACAATATCAAAGCCTTAAATTTAAAAGACTAAATTCTGCTATACTTAATCTACTTCTATTATGTAATTTGATTGTTCTTGTTTGATTGAAGAATGTTACCTCTATATTGTACTAGAATAAAGAGCTTGAGTTGTGTACTAGTAAGTATATGTCTATTTGGTTAGCTTCAATCTTTTGGTAATTTGAAAGATGGAAAAAATCAAGCTTGATTTATTCTACACTATATTTAATGTAAATTATTCAGTGGCAATTTTAGTATGCATGGATTCTGCTAAATTCGCACTAAAGTAAAAGAAATTAAAAGTTAAAAATGTTTTATACATTTTGCAAGTTTTCTAAACATGTAGCATGCACTATGCATCCCCAACCCAATTGCAAAACACATATTATGTTGTTTAATTAAATAGGTTATACTTATTAATTTTAAATTTTTGTTTCATTTTCTGATTTTTAGGATTTACTTAATCTAATTTTTTAGGCATTAATTTTAAACTTTTGTTTATTGTGTATTTACTATGAAAAATAGGAAAATATTATAAATTAAATTTATGTTATGCTTATTAATTTAACTCAGAATGAACTCATTTAATTAAATATATTATTTGACTTGAACCTAACCTATTAAATAAATAGATTAAGTCGGATTGACTTATTTAATTAATTGGGTGATAAGTCTCAATCTAAAGTCACTTATCTCAAGTTACGTTCAGATGAGAAAGAAAATGATTTACATGTACGATGGGATGGAAAATTGATATTACAGTAGGTAGTGAAAATCAAACATTCATCACAAGTGTAGAAAGGAAAACTTCAACCGCTAGAGATGGTTCTCATTTTTGCATATATATCCTTCTTTATCTTCTTACTTAGAATATATATATATATATATATATATATATATATATATATATATATATATATATATATATATATATATATATATATATATGTATATATATATATATATATATATATATATATGTATATGTATATATATATATATATATATATATATATATATATATGTATATATATATATATATATATATATGTATATGTATATATATATATATATATATATATATATATATATATATATATATATATATATATATATATATATATGTATATATATATATATATATATGTATATATATATATATATATGTATATATATATATATATATATATGTATATATATATATATATATGTATATATATATATATATATATATATATATATATATATATATATGTGTGTGTGTGTGTGTGTGTGTGTGTGTGTATATATATATATATATATATATATATATATATGTATATATATATATATATATGTATATATATATATATATATATGTATATATTATATGCAATAATTTACTATTACATATATTATATGCAATAATTTACTATTGGATCTAATTTGATATTCTACATGGTAGGCACGAATTTTTACGAAAGGCCAATGGTAACAAATTTTAAAAAAATTCCACAAAATAACATTGCACTTTTGGAATTTAAGCTGCTGTAACATTAAAACCCAAAAAACATTTAATTTTATGTTATGTTGGAAAATATCCTTTTTACCCTTGTCTTATTTCCTTAAAATATTATATATTTATCTTCGACCAAATTTGGTTCAAATTTGAGTTTACATATCACTTTTAAGAAAAATTGTTGAAGCAAGTGCAAATCCCCTAATTTTGGAGATGACTTTGATCATCTTATTGCATACTATATAGGTTGTATACTAGAGAGTGATGTTACGTGTGCAACGGGTAGAGGTGTTGAGATTTAGATCACTCCATAAAGTGATTAATAGAGATATTTTAATTTGGGCTGGCTTGAACAAGGTAAGAGACGCTTTGAATAAGACAAGAGAGTGCTCATAAAAGGCTTTGGATCAAGGATGCTCAATTGAGACACGAGTTCGCATCATGCAGTGAATGCCCAAGGAAGGTCGTTGGTTCATATACTCATGTGGCTCTTTCAAGCGGTATTGTGTAGGCCCAGCTTTGTGGGTTTTGCTTTGGGAACAAGTACAATTTGTTGTAGGTTTTCTCTAACGTAGTGTAGGGTATAGTTCGGTTAAAAATCGGTTCGGATTTATAATAGTTCGGTTAAAAATCAGTTTGGGTTTACAATAGTTCGATTAAAAATCGATTCGGGTTAAATTTTTTTTAGCCGGATCGAGTTCGATTTCGTGCATGATTCTGGTCGAATCTAACTCGGTTCAACCATTATTAGATTCGGGTAATCTTGATTAGTAGTTATATGTCGATTATAAAAATCAGTCGTAATTTGGGTTTAGATTTTTTCATTTTCGATTGTCAACCTGTTCTGAAGTAACTTCAGTTCGAGTAATATCGGTTCGATAAATTTAAAAAAACACATATTTCGAATCAGATAACTTTCAATTTCAATTTCAATTTTCGGATCGGATCACGATTGAAGAGTTGTTTTGTAGTACATCTCCCTAGTCCCTACTCTTAACCCTACTCCCCCACAACACTCCTCTTCCACGTACCATCCCTGCTTACGTTAGCACTACCCATTTTTTAGAATAAAATCCATGAGTAATTATCTAGAGGCCTAAAAAATTCATGTGCTATTACGATTTTTTTTTCTCTAGGAGCCAGAAAGAGTGTTTCCGCTAAAAGTGTCCTGCTAAAGCAAATATAGCCGATGATTTTATCCACGATCTTAAATCTAAACCGTTCAACTTTGCCGATTCTTAGATAGTATGATTGATATTTTCACCCATCTCTCTCTCTCTCTCTCTCTCTCTCTCTTTCAAAAACTCAGCTCAATTAGGTGATGATGAAAATGGCGTTTTAAATAAAATCTTCATTACCACACTTTCTCTCTCCTCCATTTAAACCAGTTCTGAGGACCTAATGGAGTTCTCTAGTGATATACAACTCTTTAATTAAATTCTTTTTCCGGAACTTCCTTTTTTCATCTTCAATTAATGGCGACAATATGAGGTAAAATTAGGGTTTTTTTTTGTGTTTGAGATAATTTCTGGATTGAAGTGGGAAAAAATGGATACTGATGAAGTGGGACCCAGCAATGGAAAGAGTAACGATCAGTTTATTGATCGGAGTAAAGTCAGAATTTTGCTGTGTGATAATGATTCCAAGAGTTCTCAAGAGGTTTTTTCCCTCCTTTGCAAGTGTTCTTATCAGGGTAATTTTAATCGTTTTCTCTCACTTCAGTTTAATTGGTTGTTTAATTGTACTTTTCATTTAATTTGATGCTCTTTTTGTAAATATCTTGTTATATTTACTGTAGTATGTGAGATATTTCATCTTGATATTTTTAGTATATGAGATATTTTCATCTTGATATTTTTAGTATGTGAGAATTGAGATATTTTCAACTTAATATTTTCCTTTTGACATAGTACAATCTATTTACTTCTGTTTATAGACATCTATTTCAATTGTTGCTGTTGATTAGAGAATTTGTGAAAAAGGTAATGCTCTAAATAAGGAAATATATCAACTTTATTAGGACAGACCAAAGAGGTAATGCTATCAAATTTATTGGGTGATAAAGAGTACACTTAAACTAAATGTTGCGGGTAAAAAATGTATGCTAAACATCCAATTGAAGATTTCTAGTTGTTATAATATTTTAGTTTTCCTCGATTTGATTTGGTTCATGTAGTTTACTTCCAACTGTTGGTTTGGCAATATTGTTGTTGAATAGGGGATGTTAAGAAATTTGGAAACAATATCTGTTTTCTAGCTTAGGAGATGTGATTGCAAAATATTATGGAGGGATTGTTTTTCATTGCATTTAGGATTTTGAGTGATTGAGTCTACGCATATGAAAATAATAGGAATAACTAATCAAGTTTATTTTTGCAGCCACAACTAACACCATTCTAGATTGGCTTGCTAACTAGGAGGTAGTATAAAGCTAATAAGATTTCTTTTCTTCAAAGTCCATTAGCTACAATTCATGAGGAAGTTGTCGGAGCAGCTACTCCATGCTTAGTTCATTTTTTCTTTTAATGATTTTTCTTTTTTAGACTTAATCCTTTTAGCGACCATTGGACTTAATATATTGGTTCATGTAAGCGACTCCATTCTTTTGGGACTAAGGCTTTGGCATTGTTGTTGTTGTGAAGTTTATGTTGCTTAAATAGATGTTGGCAAAAATGCATTTGAGGGATCAAGTTAGGTTTAGAAATTTGTTATATGTTTGTTTATGATTATTGATTTAGTGTGGACCGTTAATAATTCATCATCATCATACACATTATTGTTGATAATCAATGTTGAATATTGAAATTTGAGTTTGTGGAGTCGTGTTTGATTCATAAATGATGTAAATATATAAAAATAAAAGGGTACTTGTGGCTGATTAGCAATTAAAGCTGTTTTGCAATTGTTAATGTAAGTGTGATTGCATGACATTTTTCACTTTGTGTAGGAGAGACATCATTGAATTTTTCTTGAAGTTTTAGTATCATGTGACAACATTATTTTGTGATTCATTTTGCTATATTGGTTGATGTTGAATTCTAGTATGGTGATTTATGATAATGAATCAGATGATTGTGGTGACATATTAGAGGAATTTGATGTTGGCATTGTTAAATATTTGGCAATAATGTAAAGAAGCTAGTGATGTGTGGTACAAAGTCGACAAACATTGTTATGAAAAAGAAAAGGTATATTTAGATTCACGATTAATAGGGTTGTTTGATGGGGTTGATATTGGAATTGTTAGGAATTTGATTAATGGGGTTATGTGATGTTGTTGTCTCTTTGGTTGTGAAATGTGACTTCTATTTTTTAGATTGTTGTTTGAAAGCACATGCAGTATGTTTTATGTGAACTTAGGTTTGCTCAATGATGTAGATGTGATTGACTTGATATAGTCCCATTCAATCATTCAATGTATTTATTCTTTATCACTAAAATGTTCTTGTATATAACCTTTATAACTCTAGTAAATGCATTTTATTGTTTATGTGATGTTTCCATATGTTTTTTTTGCGTAATAATGTGGCATGTAAATAAATGTGCAACAAACTAATTGGACCTTGCTTGCCTATGTGTTAAGGACATGCAATTGCCGCTAGAGGGATTACATTACTAGTAAAAATGTTCTCAAGAAGTGGTGAAACTTCTCTCGTGCGCGAAGGGTGCATTGCCACCAGGGCTTTTTTTTCCTTAATATAATATAAAATATATTTAAAGAGAGCTTTTGCAAATTATATAATAAGCATAATAATAAAGTTAATGCTTTTATAACTAAGAGGTCAAGAGCTCAATTATCTAGCCCTTTATTTTTTACCCCAAGTTTAAGGTCCAAATCTTTGTCTCCTCTAAATGTTTACCAAAATTTCACTACTATTAGCAAGATTTATATTTAATGCGTAGTGTTATTAGATGTAATCTCAGCTTCTTGCATGGCAATTGTAGACACCAAGAATTTTCAGTATTTGGTAGATAAATATCATTCATATATAAATTCTAGTTCAATTTCATCATGGCGTAAGATGGAATTTTATCACATAATCAATACATCTCGAGTTTAGTTAAATTTCTAGGTGAAAGATTACTCTATACGCATAATTAAAGCAATTTAGTTGCAACATTGAAATTTAAATAAATGAAGAATAGAGAAGAAATTATTGAATAAAACTATGAATTATTGAAAGCTTTGAAGGACCCAATGGAGGCGAATCAATAAAATCTGAATAAAATCTGAATAAAATCTGAAGGACTCAAAATGCAGAATACTAAATCCAAGCTAACCTTAAGAGGCTTTTTTAATAAACTCGACTTGATATGAAAACTGAGACCTCTGTTTACACTTAGGGGGTCTCTTTGAAATATAAATATGAGAAAACAAAATAGAATATATTGGGTGTTTTTGCCAAGAATTTGGTTGTTGACCTCTGATGCTAGGAAACTGAATGCACCACCGACTCAGTAAATGCCTTTATCATCATAGATGGACATTGGGATCAAGAGTAGTTCTTGGAAAGATATTTTGTTGTATATCGTTTCTTGTTTCCAAATGTCATGTTGAAAATTTACAAATTTAGATTTAGAGTAGCACTCTATATTTTGTTGTATTTCTTTTCTTTTTTCCAAATGTCTGGTGTGTTGAAAATTTACAATTTAGAATCTAGAATAGAAAGCTTTGTTTTTACTTGCTCTATATTTATTTCTTCTTTGGAATTCCGAAATTGGGATTATAATGTTACCAAACCGCAAATGGAGCATTTTTAGTTCAGAGTTTGAACTTCATTTTCCATAATCGAAAGCTAAGATTTATGATCAAATTGGAGTTTCAAAAGCTTTGCAAAAGAGATGAATTTTTAAAGGGTTTTTAGTGAAATTAAGGAAGACAGCGGAATTTAAAAACTAAAGATAATGTGGAGGAGAATGTGGGAAGAAGGATGTGGGAAGAATTGAGGGGGTGGTTGTGGAGGTTGGAGAGGAGAAGATGATGGAAAGAGTAGGTAGCATACCACAAACTAACAAAATTAAAATGGTTTTTGTTTTCATTTTTTAAAATTTTATAAATGTGGATCAATGATTTCTTGCCACGTTGCCACATTGCTAATAAAGGACACTTTAGCAGCTTGATCGGATGTTGTAGGTTGAGTAATATGAGTATAAGAGACTCAAAGGTTGAGTCATAGACATTATAATATGAAGGTGAGAATTTTAAAATCTCTCTCTCTCGCTCCCCTTCCCCCTCCCCCCCTAAAAGTGGAATCTCTTTTTTAAATTTTCCAATGTTTTTTCAAATCTTGATATTCTTGTTACTGTATTTGTCTTTACAGTGACATCAGTAAGGTCGGCCAGGCAGGTCGTTGATGCACTGAATGCAGAGGGGTCTGACATTGATATTATACTTTCTGAGGTTGATCTTCCTTCAAAAAAGGGTTTAAAATTGTTGAAGTACTTGATGAGAGATAAAGAGTTGCAACGTATTCCTGTTATCAGTATGTTTGCCCGTAATTTATTTGTTTGCGTTAAATATTATAGACTTGATCTATATTTTGATTGCTCCTCTTCTTCGTAGTGATGTCAACTCAAGATGAAGTTTCTCTTGTGGTCAAGTGCTTGAGGCTGGGGGCAGCAGATTATCTTGTGAAGCCTTTGCGAACTAATGAGCTTTTAAACTTGTGGACTCACATGTGGCGTAGGCGGCGAATGGTTAGTTTTAAATATTTTGCATACCAATCTGACTCTTGGTGGCTTGGGTTTACCTACCTTCGACATCCTGCAATCTTTTCCAGATGTGCATGGAAAATGAAAACAAAACTTTCACTTTTTTATGATTTGCTTATGTTGTCTATTCACTCAAATTCAAATGAGAAATATGTTTATAAGAAACCTTAGGTTGTTGGCTTCGTTCTTAAATTGGCAGCTTGGGCTTCCAGAGAAGAATATTGTCAGTTATGACTTCGATCTAGCTCAATCGGATCCTAGTGATGCTAATACAAATAGCACCACACTGTTTTCTGATGACACGGATGATAAGTCCCGGAGAAATGCCAATCCAGAACTGAGCATTGCGGTGCAACAGGAGGTCAGTATTAAAGGAATCTTACATACAGCACTGAGCTTCTTATTCCCAGTGAGAAGCATTTTCACTAATACTCCTCGACCCTCCTTAGGTCATTGTGTGCAAGCTAAATTTATTGATTTATGCTTTCTCTCGTTATTCTAGTTTTTACTTCTCTATATATTTTGTTCCATTTGCTTTAATCGCCTTCCAAAAAATTGTTTTCTGGCATGAGATCTGGATCCATTTGTGCTGATGCTTAGAATTAAATTAGTTTTAAGATATTAATACAAAGTATGAATGAGAATCTATGTTGATTCCGTTTATATTGAATATAGACGATGTATTTGTATTTACTATTACAAGTAAGCAAGAATCATGATAGTTTTGAATTCCTTTTCCTTTAAATGGGAGTGTTGGCTGGGCCTGGGTAGGAACATTCTAGAACATGTATTGTGGGCTCTACTTCTCTATTATAAGAAAAAGATTGTTGCAATATCTGACAAATTTTTTTACAGTATTTTCCTTGCACATTGAGTTATTTTGAATTCTGGGTACATAATTGCCAAGCAAAAATCACTGCAACTCATAAGATGTTTCCCTTTGGAAGTGGCTTCTGTGCAATGTTTCTCCCTGACCTTTGAGACTAGTAGTGAGTGTCATTTGGCCAGTCTAGCTTTTCTCAGTCCTCACAACCCCACTTATGATCCAAAAAGATGTAATCCTCAATTTTACAAAATGGAATTGTTGTTATTGGTATGACGAGTTCAACAAACTCCCTATCAATTACCAAAATACCTCCTGTATTATTTTCAAGTACCGAAACATATGTTGTTTCTTGGTTACACAGATTTAGAAGTAGGTAAAAATAGATTCGATCATGGCTTAGGGTTGGGAGCTTGCTTGTAAACCTGAAAGGGGGGGGGGGGGGGGGGGGGGGTGGTTGTTTTGCGGGATTTGTTTCTAAAGCATTTTCTTGGCGATGAAATGTCTTTGGTTGTTCAAGTTGAAATCCTGTGTCTTGCTAGATTTTACTTGATGTTTAAGTTTTTTTGTTTGAGCAGAATGGATTGGATGCTTTTGGGTGAAATCATACTGTTAGTGCTAGCCTGATCTAGTCCTTCAAACTTGCACATATTTATTCTTTTTGTGGCTGATGTTAATGTGGGATAATTGGGTCTCAGCTATCAAATTTCTTGTTGTAGAAGTCTTGGTGACTAGACCTCCTGAAATACTAATATTGCTAGTTGTTTTCTTTGACCTCTACTCATTTGAGCTTAAAATTATATGACCATATTGGCACCGTCAGAAATTGGTCGTACCTCTTGAACATGAACTGAGAAGTAATGTTGTTAATCTTTTGTTATCCACTTAGGATTATTTACAGCAAACCAAATGTTACTTGAGTTGAACTGGCCAAAACTAAACCAGCTTGACGCCTTAACCCTAATCCCGAATATGATTTTTATTGGATAACTGTTTAGAAACCAAAAGGATGCTCCAATTTCAAGCCCATATGTAGCCATATTTTTTGTGTTTCATGTGTTTCGACTTTCAGTAGTGAGGAGGGTAAAGCAATCCTTTGTACAGTTATAGAAGTAGCACATTTCTCTTATTATATTCTTTTTGAGACGGAAGGAATGGAGATGGATGGTTGGATGCTATGTCTTATTCCTACTGTATTCATTTGACGGGCATAAGAGAACAGGAATCTTTTTGTTTTGCTTGTATGACTATTTTGGCAGATCTTATGATTGTACAAAAACCATATTATTTTTTCAAAAAGTTAGATCTTGATTAATGGTGCAATTTACTGCTCTTGAGTCTTAGTCTTACTGGTCTTTTATGGTATTGTCTGTTAACATTTTACATGATTGTTACACCGTTCTCTGTTAACGTAAATGTAGGAAAATTGTTCTCTTTGTGCAACTTTGTCAAAAGATGGAGTTCTGTTTTATAAAGTGTACATTTGTTATGTTATTGTTATCTTGAAGATCATATCTTGACTATCTTTTTGGAACTTACTGTTTCTCTTTTCTTCTTCCTCCCCTTTCCCAGTGTAACAAAGCCACTTCAGAAGCCGTGCCAGCAAATTCATTCAACTGTCGGTCTGGTGTGCCAGCATTGAGTGATATCCGTACAGGCAAGCTGCTTACTTATGAAATTTATTGCTCCAATTGTTTATTCTATTTTCGTTGATGATACTTTCAGTAAATAGGGAAATTCTAACCCCAAAAGTGAATCACCATAATAAATGAATAAAAATTACATTTGTTAAATTTTAGAATTATTTATAAATTATTGCCACCAAGTTTGATTCATTTATAAATTATAGCTGGAAAGTTCAATGTTCATGAGTTATAGCCATTGTAAATCAAAAAGTGTAACTATTGTAACCATATCACCAGGTTTTGATCATCAGCGTTATAAATGACCTTTGACTATTGCTGATCACCTTTGACCTTCACTCTTAACTATACCCGCTTAACACAAGACTAACCCAGTTACCCCCTCCATTAATTTGAAAACTAATTCACTCACTAACTCCTAATCCACATCTTCCTCCAGATTTGAACATTCTAAACATAAACCATCATCTTCAATCTTCCATTTCAACTCAAAATCCTGTCTGAGTTTTACAACCCGAAATGATTCAAAATTTGCATGTTTCAATTCCCAATTTGCAACGAGGTTAATAAACTAGTTAGACTACTCCAATCAAACCATCAAAACCTTATTTCTCATAACAATCTTGTATTTGATCCAAGAAAATTCTTCCTTTCTAGTTTCTAGTTTCTACAGTCAATTATATTCTACTATTCTGCTATATGCTGAAATGTTGACATGGATTTTCTGGGATTTGGAACTAATAACCATCAACCATTTTTAATTTGCAATTCGACGGTTGTATTCTTGTATTGTATGAGTGGGGATTTGAAAATGTGTGATCATGTTAAATGATAGAAGTATATGCCAAATTCTTGGTTCCATTTCTATTATAATTAATTGGGTTTTAATGGATTATTGTTCAATCTGTTGGTACTATAGTGCCCATGATTCTCTGGTCTGTATATTTGAAATCCCATAATCAAGTTAAAAACTTGCTCGTTAAAGGAGCTTAGTGCTGAGATGCTTGTTGAGCAGTTCCAGATGCTTCATTACATGGGCAAAAACGCCTTTGCTCTTCCCCTGCTCTTAGTGCAAAAATACGGTAACGATTGCAGTTGCAGTAACAAACACGGTAATACGATAACAGGGGTGATGAGGTTATCGTATCGCCAAGTTTCGGTCTAAACCATAAAATATGGTTTGAAACGGCCTAATATGCAGGCTTTTTACACCTTTATGATATGGGTATTACTATTACCGATTCGGTAATTTTGTTTATCTTTACAATACGGCCGATACGATACGATACGATACGATGTGGCCGTTTTTTGGGACTATGCTCCCGCTATTTCAAAATTATAGTGTTATTTAAGCAAATAGGAGTGGATATCAATCAATTAGTAAATATTTTAAATTGGACAACTTTTTATAGAGAGAGAGAGAATTGAATTGGAACAAAGAAAGAAGGAGGAACTTTTCAAACAAAACATATCTTCTATAATGTTTGGTTTGCAGAGAGAGAATGGCTGATGGAAAAAGATGAAGAGGAACAAAGAAACAGTTAGAGGATGGATTAACTTGGCTTAAAGGGGTATAGCTAAGATGGAGGTCAAAGGCAATTAACAAGAGTCAATTGTGATAAACTGAATTTAGCTGGTGAAAAGTTTAGGAAAGTTTAGACTTTAGAGAAGTGTTTAAAATGGTAGTTAATATTAATCATAACATTACGATGTATTTATACTATAAAAGAAATATCTAAAATATTACATAGAATATGAAGATTAGTAGATACATGTAATCTTATTACTTATTATCTATTGATAAATTATTTCAATATAATATCAAAATATTCTTAAGATAATTAATATCTCAATCAAGACTTATCTTGATTGATTCTATCTTATTTGTCTATTATTTTCCCTCCAGATGGACGATCAAATGGTCTAATAATATTGAATAGAAGGCAGTAGCCTTCTAGACTTACTTTGATTAATTTGTTGATCTTATTATCTTATAAGTAGGTCATTTATAACGTCGGTGACCGAATCCGGTGATGGGGTTACAATAGTTGCACTTAATTTATAGTGGCTATGACTCGTAAATATTGAACTTTGCGGCTATAATTCATAAATGATCCGGACGTTGAGGCTATAATTTATAAATATGCTTCTAAATTTTAATATTAAATTTGATATCATTTGTTATTACCTTTGAATGATTATTACTTTTTATTAAAATATAATTTTCATAGGTTATTTGCTATTTTCAGTAAATCTTTCCTATAGTTTGTTTATATAGTATAGACATTATCGATTGAGATATCGTGGAAATTAATCCGACGCTTTAAATTAAACAATTGTGGTGGTTGGCTCCAATACCCAAAAGAATCTCCCGAATAAATACCCTCATGGAAACATGAAATTTTCTGAATTCATTTTGTAAGTCTTGTATAGAGTTGGTCCACACTATTTTAGTGTGCACCAACCTAATAATAGCATGTATTTCTCTATGATTGTACTTTAGTACATTTAAAAGTTGGTGCACACTAAAATAGTGAGGACCAAGTCCATACAAGATTTTTCTCATTTATTTTATTTCATTATTTCTGTTTTTCCTTGCTCAGGAACTGCATTACCATTAAACTTTTACCGTTAAGTTTGAGCTTTTATATTTGCATTTTTCAAAACAATCAGTTTTGATTAGTGCTTTGTCAGAGAGAAAAGTTATGTATCTTTCATTTTTCAAGTGCTTATAGTAATCACATTAAGGGAGTCTTCTTGCGCAGGTCAATTTGCGCCTTTTCCGAAGAAAAGTGAGCTGAAGATTGGTGAATGTTCTGCATTCTTCACTTATGTCAAAGCAAGTACAGTGAAGAGCAATGGCCAAGCAGTTATTGATGTCGGATGTGATGCTACTCAACACCTCAGAACAGTTGATAAAATAGAAACCTGGAATGGACATGTAAACAATGGCAATATAGGATATGAAAATGGAGAAGCATGGGAAAATAACTCGCATGGTAAGGACTTCCCTAGCAGTACAAGTGTACCCGATTCCACTTCCATGGAAAGGACATGCACCCCTCCTGTTACTATGGATTTTATGCCAAATAAATCGAACGATGAAGGCTTATCTGAGGTGCACATGCAGCCAAGAAATGACACGAATTTTGATGTCTCAACTATGGCAGCACATGGTGCCTATCCTTACTTCATGTCAGGTATTATGAACCAGTTTATGATGTCGTCATCGGCACATATGCATCAGAAAGATCATCAGAACCATGGTGCGTCTACTATGATGCCTCACTACAACCATCTTCCTTATTGCGCATCTCATGTGCCTGGGATTACTCCTTTTCCTTACTACCCATCGGGTTTATGGGTTCCACAAGGTCAATCACCAGCTAACAACCAGATGACATCATTTGGCAATTCATCTTCTGGTGAACCTAAATTAAGCAAAGTTGACAGGAGAGAGGCTGCCTTGATGAAATTCAGGCAGAAAAGAAAAGAGAGGTGTTTTGATAAAAAAATTAGATACGTGAATCGCAAAAAACTTGCTGAGAGAAGGCCACGTGTTCGTGGACAGTTTATAAGGAAAGTGAATGGCGTGACTGTTGATCTAAATGGAGATCCATCTGCTGACCTTGATGAGGAAGATGAAGTTGAAGATGAAGATGCTACTAATTCATGTCCTGAAGATGACACTTCCTGACAACATTGTTGAGGAAACCAATTTTTCTGATGGATCACTGCTATTGCTGCCATAATTGTTTATTGCAAATCTGTGTTTAAGCTCCACCATTTTTCTGCTTAATCTACGAGAGATGAATGGCATGGGATTCGTGATTGCTCTCCAGAGCTTCCGAGCTTGTATCGTCGAAGTTGTAAGCATCTCTAATCTGAGCATGGAAAACCCCATCTCTGGCACCTGCTCTCCCACAAAGCTCCCTAGAGAGCTTGCTGTCTAATGCATTCATCTACAATGTAGGAGGGGGTTGGCTAGACTTGTATCTATGGATAATATATAATCTTCATCCACAAAGTGTTGTATGAAAGTTGGACAACCAACTATTGAATGAAAAAATTATTTTTCCTTCCATTATTTTGTTTTCTTTTTCCTATTATTGTAAAGGGGCGCATAGTGATCACTTGTATGATTGTACCTTTTTATGAAAGGTTGTAGACTTTTAATCATTCTTATAATGAAATTTGTGAAATCCATTTCTTCAAACTGATTCTGGGCATTACACTAGACTTTTTAAAGTGTCATATTATAACTTCAAGATTTCTCCATCATAGCTGATTGCTAAAAGGACTGAAACTTGAGGCTTAAGCTTGAGCTTAAAGTGAAATTTGATCGGCTTTACTTCTGTTTAAGTTCAACAAATCAGATTCAAGTATACTCAATTCAATTGGCTAGGGCTTACCCCATTGTCTTGTTCACTTTACTACATTTGTGTTTAGTTTTAGTTGAAGTAGGAGAACAAGACCAAAAAACAAGCAAGTGCAAGGAATGTGTTGATCTTTTTAGTATTTGGTTGACTACTTTAAGTATGGTTCTTTAAATGTTGCTATGATATGCTTGGGGATAAGAGTGCATCATTTTAGGAGAAATAGTAAGCATTTACTCCATGAACACAGAATAAATATCGAGTACGTATGGGTTTATTCTTTCTTATAACGGCTTAAAAATTTAAATGTTACATAGTTCTAATTAAACTATGGTTGAGAGAAAACAGAACTCACAAATATGGGGTTGATGTAACCTTATACACAAAAGAGTATTT
Organism: Amaranthus tricolor; assembly: GCF_026212465.1. Classification (NCBI taxonomy): domain Eukaryota; kingdom Viridiplantae; phylum Streptophyta; class Magnoliopsida; order Caryophyllales; family Amaranthaceae; genus Amaranthus; species Amaranthus tricolor. The sequence continues at coordinate 4,726,339 of NC_080059.1, forward strand.
TACACTTGACGGACATTACAAAAAAATACATGGTAAACCTTGACAGACCTGGCTATCTATCAAAAACTAGGCCAAAGAATGTGAAGTGCAAAAACATAAATCATAATACTATACATGAGTTGATGAACAAATGATTGGTTACTCCAAGGTCATGGACATGAAGAAGACAATTTAATGGCTCAACTTGAAGTAAAGGATCAAAATAACTGCAAAGACCAAAATTGCGATGATAGACCCAATTATCCATTTATTTCTGTTCATTCTCCTTGACATTCCAGTCAATATTTTCTTGCTTCTACGAATATTCTCATCAACCCCATGCAGCTGGTCACAAAAATAAGCACAACTCTGATTAGCAAACAGAACCATGAAACCCTAAAAAAACGCATCTATATATATCGGTCGCTGAAGAGCTTAGTAGTTCCCAAGAAAATCAAGAAAATCTGCATCGTTCAATTAGAAGGTGAAAAAGAAAGTCTCAAAGAGATTCAACAATGAAAAACAAATGAAAAATATAATGCAAAAGATGAACACAACTGTTTGTGAGGTATCTTGAATACCTCCCCCTCAAATGTAGTTTATTATAATGAATTCAACAATTACAAGTATAATAAACCTCCCTTATCTTGAGAACAATCTCTCAAGACCACAAATACTAAAGCAAAGTAAGAACACTCTCAAGTTTCTAACAATGCAATAGCCCTCTCAACAATATGTGTGTTTTGTGGTGAATGTTACTATGAGTGATGAATCCTATTTATAGGCAAGATATTCATCACTCTTAGTATTCCCTCATAAATCACCATAAACTCACATGTAACATCCCAATTAACAATTTAATTTACCATGACAATAAACATTACAATAAACAATAGAGTAATGCACCACATTATTGCATAGTCACTACAAATTCTGACCAAAAATCTCCTGGACTTCCGCTCGACCGAGCCACTACCTCGCTCGGTCGAGCGAGCTTCCAGTGAAGCTACTGACTTGTTCTGGACATCTTGCTCGACCGAGCCAACACCGCTCGACCGGTCGAGCAATACTTTACTCGATCGAGCGGTTGGTCGAGCCACTCACAGTCTGCTTCTTTATTTGTTGCTTTGACCAAGCAACTCTTATCAATCGTTTCAAACCTTAAATCACCCATATTTGACACATCTTTATTGACCCTCTCTAAAGTACAAGACAAAACATGTTCGATTATATGTTTAAAGTTAACGTCATCATTAAGATTATTGGCACTTGCTTGAACAGAAGGACAGGCAATGCTTACAGTATTATGAGCATGCAAAAGTGATTGACGTTGCTGATGCAAATCTTCAAGTATAGAGACCCCAATAGCTTCAGTTTCCTGCATGGTCATTCTGCTCTGCCGTACCCTGTCAGTGGACTGGTTCAATCGCTCTGTTGACATCAATAATCTCCCTTTTTGATCAGCAGAAGCCTGTTCATTGTATAGCGCAAACAATGAAATGACCGGTAAGATTCATAATCATGTTTGTTTGTTTATAATGAAATACAAGTATTTCACAATCATCACTTGAATAGTTTGCAATACAGTGATACAGATAAGTGGAGATATAAACACTTACCATCAATGCATCAGCCATACCAGACTCCAGCAATTCATCTCAAGCAGCGTGCCTGTCTGTAGTGGACAGTCTTTTGATCTCAGCTTTCAGATTGCTCAAGTCATTTTTGTACTCTCTAAGCATGGCAAGAACCATGGCCTTCACATTTGGCTGCAATGCTCTCGCCTCTTGGTCCATTTTCCGAATCTGGAGTCAAAGATAAGAGCATTAACTTGCTAAAGTTGACTTAAAGTAGTCAAAGAGAAAATAGCAGAAAAGAGGTTATACGATACCAGTGTTTCGGCTTCTTTCAAACCACTTTTGATTTCAGATGCTTTCTGCTTCTTCTGCTCTGCAAAGCGCAAAGCAACACTATATGAATAATTATGCAAAAATAGAGGGCATTACGGCATTACCACACTACAACAGCCAAAGCCTCCACACATTAAAACAATGTCAAATCTTTGATCTCTAAATCTTTATGATGTTTTTCTGCCCTTCAATTCTCTTCTCTCAATTTCCATCCCCTCCCCTTTTTGAATTCAAATGAAGAAAATGGTGTCCCTTACCCTCTCATTCATTTTCTTCCATTTCTTTATACCAAACATAGGAGTAATGAAAGTTTCATCTAGAGAGCCCATCAAGCAACATAATTAAGCTATGCGAGTCTGCAACTAATAAATTTGGACAAGAGGAATAACCAAGCTTTAGTTCAATGACCAAAATAAATGGCAGTGAAAAAAATATAAAAAGGTTCAATAATTAGGAAATACCATCTCCTGGATTGGAAAGGCAAAACTGCAAAAACAGAGTTTCTTTTCCATCAACCTCCATCAAGCCATGTTATGGATTATTTACTTGTGCTCACATGGAAGAATTTTAAAACGTATGACTAAACTTCCCTACTACTAATTGGTTTTGGCCCAACAATAAGTTAATCGCCGCATATCCTTTTTCAGTTCGATCCAGCCAACACACATACAAAATTAGAAAATTTGAAATACATGACAGAAAAAAAAAAATTAAGGTTTGGGGCTGTTCGTAGTTACTAACTGTGAACAGGTCAAAATAGACAAAATAGTTGTTCGCAGTTACTAACTGTGAACAACTATTTGACCTGTTTTGACCTATTCGCAGTTAGTAACTGCGAACAGCATATTGCACAAAAACAGGTCAAAATAGCTGTTTGCAGTTACTAACTGCGAACAACTATATTGTTTTTTATAGCTGTTTGCAGTTATTAACTGTAAACAACTTCAAATCATAGGCTTGAGATTTTCACGCTTACTTTTGAAAATAGTTTGATTTTTAGTTTATTTAATTAATTTTTTTTTAGCCTACAGATTTCAAATTTTCTTCTAAATTATAGTAGCAAAAATCATCAGGTAATGTTAGAAGTTAAGAAATGGGCCGGAGCAACCCAAATAAGGAGTAAGCCATTGAATTCGAAAGATTAAAAAAATAAGATAAATAAACAATTTAATTCCGAATATAAGATTCGGGAAAACTTATGTCCCAAAATAAGCTTCCGTACATCCAAGCCTAGCCTCGGGTAAGTCGCTGTTAGTAACAGCGAATGAGGAGAAAAAAAAAAATTAAAAGGCCCTAAGTCGCTGTTAGTAACAGCGACTTAAGGAGTTGACCAGTCAACCCCTTAAGTCGCTGTTACTAACAGCGACTTATAAAAAAAAAAAAAAAAAATTTTAAATTTTAATAGTACTGAACTTGAAGTAGCTGTATTTTTTTGTTTTTGGAGCAGCTTGTTTTTTAACATTCAAACAATTATTTAATAGCAGATGAACTAACTATATAAACTTGTTATTGTTTGTTTATTTTGTACATGTCCGTTTGAGTAACATACTAACCTGAAATGGATGATAAACAAGCGGTTAAATGTATCAAGTATCATATCATGCCTTCAACCAATTACACTCCCATAAGAATCTTGTATTCATGTCGAACCAATTTCACAACAAGAAAGCTAATATAGAACTTCTCAATTAATCATGTAATCAGAGTGTAGATATAATGTTTTAGGTGCTGGTTTCATATCATTTGTGCATATCCATTTCAAGTCTCAACATACGACTATATCTTATAGCATTGTACATAATTTTACCTGCTGTTTTTCAACACGGAGGGCCATGGTTTTGATACCTCGTAAACAAACCCAACCGTCAATAACTTAGTTATCAAATAGTGGTCTTCTTCAATGGTGAAGGTCTTCCTCTTCAATAACTTAGTCCCACATCGGTGCTCTATTCATGAGCTAATTTTTGATTTCATTTATTTTGATGTGTTCCAGAAAACAATCCCACATCGGAAGATTAATCAAACAATAACAAGTTTATATAGTTAGTTCATCTGCTATTAAATAATTGTTTAAATGTTAAAAAACAAGCTGCTCCAAAAACAAAAAAATACAGCTATTTTAAGTTCAGTACTATTAAAATTTAATTTTTTTTTTTTTTTTTTTTTTTTTTTTTTTTTAATAAGTCGCTGTTACTAACAGCGACTTAGGGCCTTTTAATTTTTTTTTTTTTCTCCTCATTCGCTGTTACTAACAGCAACTTACCCGAGGCTAGGTTTGGATGTACGGAAGCTTATTTTGGGACATAAGTTTTCCCGAATCTTATATTCGGAATTAAATTGTTTATTTATCTTATTTTTTTCGATCTTTCACTGAATTCTTGAATGTCCAGGACGACAATTGGGCTGCTAGTTAATCAAAGAAAAAGAAATTCCAGCTGATACAAATGGAGAAACCGCCCAAGAGAAATGGGTTAGCCTATTGCTGTTATGCAATAGAAGAAATGGTGTCATTAAAAGTCAATTAAAAATATTTTTAGGATTGAAAGACGTTTTGGATAAAGTATAAAAAATAAATAACATATTTGTTCTAACTTGGATGGAGTAGGTAAAGTTCAATTAATATATGATAGATATACCGAACATTTTTTATGTTTGTTCAAACTTTTTAGAGTTTAATTATAAATTAAACCGATAAATTAATAACAAAAGCCTTTTGATTAATATTGAGTCAATTAATTTAATATTTTATTTTATTTCTTTCACAGAAAGGATGTCATTTTTTTCTCAAAAACAAATGACAAAGTATTTGATACATATATAGAAAACACGTAAAATTATAATCAATTATAGTATGGGCAACACTTTTTAAGTATCGGCACTTGTTTTTAGTCACCCAAAATTTTTTTAAAGTTTGTAAAAGCTCTCGTTTATATTATTATTCGTTTTCCAAATTTCATAACTTTGATTATATATTGGTTTACATTGATTAAAGTCTTTGAAAATAAAAAATGTAAATATTATATCTAGTTAATAAAATATAGTATAATTAAAGTTCACAATCCTAAACTTTGAACCATAAAAGAGGTATCTATTTTGGGTCCAAAGCCTAATTATAAATGAGTTTCATAATTTAGTCTAAGAAATTTTATGAACTTGGTTAAATTCAAGTCTAGTTAATAAAATATTTAAGCTCAATTTTAAGTTATGTATTATTCCGTTTTATTAATTATCAATTTAAAGCAGATTTGATTCAGTTTCAAAATCACTATAGAGTCAACAACTATTAATACTAACAATAATCTTAAATGAAGTAAGTTTTCCCAAATTCTCTCTAAGCAGTTTTATTTTCATATTCGTATATCCAATCATTATCTGACTCGAGCAACGGAGAGACTTTACGGGTGCCGCAGTGCCACCTCCGGCTTAGTAATAAGTTTGTTCGTTTTCTTGGTTAATTTGAAGATCTTCAAACACCTTTAACCATATTCAACTACATTCAACCTCAATAAATTGAATTGAACAAGTGGACGCTTCTACTTAGACATACAATAAATGTTACTCTTCTCTCACTAAATACAAATGGTAACTAAGTTTTACATGAAACAATATCCATTTGCGTCTATAGTTAGGTCTCTTTAAAGTTGTTAATTTATTAATTAACTCTAAAAACACCTAAACTTCATAATCCAGATAGAATCCGCAAAATATTAGGTTATGAACAATTAATATTTCTATATAATCAAAATAATCCTTTAAATATTTTTTTGATACTAAACCTAAAATAGAAAACCAAATAATCATTCCAATAACTTATACTTTGATAAATCATACACTTAATCATGATATCTTTGAATACTAAACGTGGTATGGTAGTAGACAATATTAACAATTGAGACAAGTATTAAGGAATTAGCTTGAAAGGACATTAAATTGTATGAGTAAAAGTGTGAGAAAATAAAAAATGAGTAAAAATTAAATAAAATAAAAAAAATAAAAAATTATAATGGTCATCGGAAAAATCACTAGATCCTTAATTAGAAGTTTCAATTCGATCGACTGTTTGGGCGAATAGAGGTGATAAATTTAAAGGGTTTATTTTGGCTGTTTGGGCGAATTTTAGGTGTAATATCTCGAATTAGTTCAATTGAATATTATAAAATATCTTGAAAATATAATTTTGATTTTTTATATACAGGCTATTTTAAATAAGATCGGATCATACTCGATTTTACTTAATCGCATAAATTTTGGATATTTAACCTATTAAAAAAGAGTACGTAGGGCATAGTTTTGGTTAAATCATTCTTTCATTTGATTAAGATTCAACCTAAATTATTAACAATGTCAAAACATTTGTTAAAGTGGATCGTCATCATTCATTCAATTATTCAATATAAATAATCTCATTTGGCCCTTGGCTATGGTGAAGCATCAATAAACCGAAAAATAATGCTAAATTAAATATTACCTTGAAAGATAAAATAAACTAGGAGTACACGTAATATTACCTTGGTTTTTTATGTGATAGATAATTTTTCAATTTGAAAAAAACGTCAAGCGTAAAGTTAACAATAAAACTTCTTTTTTATCTACCACGTAAAAAAGTTAGGTATGTACTAGATATATTAGTATATCCATATAGTGCACAATTTTGAGAATAAATAATAAATTTTGTAATCTAAATTTTTATATTATTGTTTGTTTTAATATTAATCTATAAATTAAAAAATAATATGTAATATTTTTTTAGTTAATCATTGAATTTTATGTGTGTATAATGTACTCCCATGCATGTGATGCTATATTTTGTATTTGTCTAAATTAATTTGATATATATTGATTTTTTTTTATCATGATCAACATATTTTTTTCTCTCTTTTAAGATTATCCAAATAATTTAAACCAAATTACTATAGCAAATTCTCCGAGACATGAAATATATAACAAAGACTAATATGATAAAATTAAAGTATCAAATTGTATGAATAGTAAAATAAATTATACTATGTCATTAATGCAATATTATTCAACGGACAAAATATTTATAATTGTGATTGACTTAAATATTTCACTATTACTACCTAAAATATTTTACTAACACAGTAAATGTAGAATAATGCAATATTAACTAAACAATTTCAATGACATTAAACATTGAATACGTTAGTCTTAATTAAAAGTAATTGATGATCTTAAACTTTTTCATAACTTTATTTATATTAATTTTTAATGACAATTATAAAAATATAACCGTATTCCGCATATCACGCTACGTATTTCGTCGCTAAGATCCACAATTCGTCACCAACGTTCTGTTCATTCAGAAAACTAATTAGAGTGTTGTTTTCGTTTTGTTTTCAATTTTTAAGAATAAAGCGACGACTTGTTATTTCTTTCTGATTTTAGGGTTGTTTTTATTTTGTTTTCAATTTTTATGAAAGTTGGTACCTAGAAAAATAAATGTCTTTCGGACGTAATGATAACCTCGAAATTCGTGTTTGAATTACGTAGGATGATGAAACACATTGTTTAAGCTAAACGTTCGTTTGTTGTTCATGTACGATGGAGTTTGCGATTGAATATTTGTGACTTATCTGGATTGGTAAACATGGATGTTATGTGTATTATAAACATGTTCTAATATGTGGCTTTGGTGTAATTGTTGTTAATTAGGGACTTGATTCATAAGGGGCTAGTGACTTATAGGTGTGTGGGTTGCTTTGAGATTGGGCGAACGTGCCACTAAGATATACGCTTAAAATTATACATTATGTAAGTGGTTATGTTAAGTGATGTTATATTCATTATATTACGTGATGTTGTATATCACTCAAAGGTTAGACATCTTAAATAATTTAAAAGAGTTTAACTTATAACTTGAGGATAAATGCGTTAGTACCTAATAATAGGTTTGTTATAAAGTCATTTGGGTACCCTTATAAGATTGGAATTATATATATTATTTTGTTTCTATAGTCGGGGTTCTAATAGAAGCCACCATGGGGTATGCATACTTTACGTATGACGATCCTGACAGAACAGACAACGTCTTAGGTCGAAGGTGCTTGGGATTAGCTATATAATACTTTAGCGACTCAAACTGGATAGACAACGACATGACTTGAAAATTAGAAGTCAAATATTACATATACGTATTTGAGCCTTGGTATGATAGGATGAACTCATAGCTTGTTACACGACCTTTAGCTTGCTCTTGTATTATGTCTCATATGTGCTATTGTAATTTATTTTTGAAACTTACAATAATGTTGTCATATTGATGATTAATAGTTTGACTACAGGTGGGCAAGGCGTGAGAAATGGACCTTTAGGAATCCATTACTATGTTATACCTGTTCAGTTTTAACGTTTTATTCATTTCGTATAAGTATTTTTTGTTGTTCGGGATTCGGGATTCTTTCAGTTTTGTTTTGTTCAATTGGTTCTCAATATGTAACTCTACATTTTCGCTAACTTTATATTTTCATTGATATTTTATTAGTTTTATTTTTTATCACTAGAATATCAACAATCTTATAACCAGTTTGACTTAAATGTTCAAATTTTTATTCAAAATTTATATTTACTTTGTGAATATCCGATTTGTCTTTAACTTGGACTATTACATTCCCATAAACGAAAAAGAATTAAAATCATCTTTCTCAAATCCACATAAATCACTAAAGTAGATGAAAAGAGAGAAAACCAGTTATGAAAAATGATAAGTTGAAAAATAGCTACGGACTTGCGACGGAATTGAGTTTGGACATACCAAATTCCATCGCTAGTCAGTCAGTCACTTGCTAATTTTTTCTTTTTTTTTTTAAAAGCAGTGTATATTAATTTTGTCTTGTTTGGTCGTTAACTCATTATTTGGTGGAGGAGTCGTCCTTGAAAAATTTGAGTGAAAAATTTGAGTGTTTGTGCAAAATTTTTATTTTGCGTCTTATATATATATATATATATATATATATATATATATATATTATTAATAAACTTAACATATTTCTTTTTTTATTAACTTTTTCATATACGAGAGAAATAGAAAGTCTTATACAATTGATCATCTCGCACGCGCTTAAAAACCCCTATTTGGTGGCTATTTGCTATCGAAGGATTGAGAAGTCATAAATTCTTAAAGATAAGTCATGGTATTATATTTAATAATTTTGTATGAGTATTCATAAATAGGGTCAAATTATAAATGAGCCATTTAGCAAAAAAATGTGGAAATATTATTAATTTAACACAATAATATATCCTAAGCTATTTTTTATTCAAGCCATATGAAAATTCATTGCACCATAGAATTCAAATATTGGGAAAACAATTTAACAAACATGTGATTGATATATATATATATATAGATTACATAAACAAAATACAAAGATAAAGAAAGGAAGCAAAAGAAGGTGGCAACACAACACCAATTTATACTCCTTCAAAGCCTCAACTTTCAAAGATGGAAATTATTTCCTTACTTATTTAATTATAGTCTTAAAAGATGCATATATATTGCATCAATATATTCCTTCCTGCAGAGGGAGTATTATTTTACTGACATTGACCTCCAACAACAGGTTTAGAACACCAATAAGGATCACAACATTGGTAAAGAATCCCATCACAAAAATCAAAAAGCTTTTGGCAACCAAGAGGTTTTTTAAGCTTGAGAACTTCATTTATGTTTTTAGATGTAAGAAGTTTATTATAAACGACAGAAACTGTGTATGGGACCTCAATTTTTCTCCCCAGAATTATGTTGTGTTGCTCATCAACTTCTTGATCAGGAATGGTGATTTCAGATCCAGATGTAGCAAATATCATGTATGATAAGATGCTCAAAATCACCACTACCTTCATCATTTTTGATAATTTTATGTTTTTTGCTTAACTTTTGTTTTATATTTAAAGTTGCATGCTTCATAAATGTTACTCCTATGAGCTATTTATAGTAGTAAGGGAGAGATGGGAATAGACCCTACCCCCTAGGGTTTTTTTTTTTTTTTAAAAAAAAATAGCTAGGTTACGTTTTAGGGGTTACATAATTTGATTTAATTATTGTTAGAGTTGCTCTCTAGATTTTGTCCTTAGTGTGTGGAAGTATAGGGTTCATTTGGTATTTTGGATTGATTTCAAGCAATGGGTATCTGTTTAAAATTGAATTTTATATACACATTGTTTTTTATATGAATTTAAATTTATTTTGAAGTTGGATTAAAGTTAAATTCAATTACAAAGTCAAGTAATAAATATTGTGCTGTCGAGTCTATTTTGAACATCAGTAGACTATAGTAGGAATTAAAAATTAAAAGAAGCTCAATGATAAGTTATTTATTATGCATAATATTTTCAAAAGTAAAAAAAGTGGACAAAGATCAAAGGGAGTAAAAGTTGGACAAATTCTTAAGACATTAAGGATAAAAGATGAAGGCCTGGTGAAGAAATTCTACAAGTGAGCAATTTAAAAAGACAAAGTTGAATGAAATGCATATAAGGAGAGAGTAGAGTAGCCGTCGATTTAGTCGAATGTAAACATCACTGGCGAAGCATTTGCTGCAACTGATGGACTTGATGCCTCTGCTCTGGAGGCAACAGATTTATCTGCTCAGGTGTCAGACTCATCACTTGCTGAAGCAATTGCTGTTCTACTTCCGGGGTTAACTGAATGATCCAACAAAATGCATAAATTAAAATTCTTAAGACCAGTATAGGTCAGACGGATTTCGGGTTGAGTAAGTACAAGTTGCTTCAGGTCGGGTTTGGAATTTCAATTGACCCAATGGATCAAGGATTTAACAATTTTATTTTTATCATTAAATAATTTTTTATAGAAAAGGACTAGTTTACCGATTTTACAAAAAAAAATGTGACTCAAACTATCAAAAATTGACTAAAAGTGCGTCCAGATTAAGAATGATGACATGAAACTGAAAGGTTTAACGAAATTAAGAAAATATGTCAAAACAGTTAGGTTAGGTTTACGGTCGGATTTAACCCAGTTTTAGTTGTATTTTAGGGTGGAGTCATTTTTTACAGGTCAAAATTTTCGGGTTATGATCCACCAAATTGTGGTTGGATTCCGGGTCGATTTCGAGTCTAGTCAAGATTTTAGAGGTCTAAGTAGAAAAGCATCAGTCAAAAATATGACTTACAGGAGGGGGGCGAGGAGGTTGATTTCCAATAGGTTGTCCTGCACCTATCGATGATTGTACAGAAGACTGTATCCCAGCCGTGTTTTCTCGAGAACCAGGTGGCCAAGGGGATCCCCTCCCTACTTGCATATTGCCTGTATTCTGGTTATTAAAATCTAAATTCAAATGTGGTCCTCCTCCCTGTAGAGAAACAATAATTGAAGTGAGAGATCTACAAAACAGAGCAAATTGCAAACGAAGTAGGTGCTGGAATGATTATTAAACATAGAATATGCCTCTATGAATAAAGCCTCCATGGAAGTATTCCACTAAAGATGCATACATAAAAGTACACCACCCCTCAAAAAAAGAAAAATAAAAATGAAACATATAAAGTCCTCTTAGACTCTTAGTGCAAACAACTCGATTAGAACAAAATATACTTCCTGAAGAGCCAGAATATTCATTCATATTCAAGAATGGTAAACTAATTTTCAATTAACAGTTTTGAAATCTTAATTTGATGATGGTTAGCTTGTTATATTATAGGAAGCATTACTGTTCTTTTCCAAAAAGGTCATAATTACAGATTACTAGAAACTCTGAAAGAAAACACAGATTATCATCACAAAAAGCACGAATAAAGGTACTATGTCCTCTGTTCTTATTGGCTTAGAGTCTGCGTTACCTCTTCGCTTCTAAAAATAGTTCAAAAACTCCTTGTTCACAGTCTATATCATACAATGTTTCACTTGTTTTTAAACAATAGAAATATGTCTCCTAAATTCTCTAGATTGTGGTTTGGAGTGGGTAGGGGCTTAATTGGTTTAAGGAAAAAGAAAAAATTGAGGGGGATCATTGTGTGATAATCTATCATGTACTTGTGCACCTTTCACCTCATCAACCCGAAAATGCTTGTTCCTTTCATGATTTGGTAAACATGTTCGACATGTAATAGGTGCTATTGTACCCGGTGTCAAATGATTCGTTAATCTCCGTACGAATTGTGAATTGAAAAAAGCGAATTGTTGTCGGTTTGGGGCTATTTTAGGTCATTTTGAGCGAATCACGAATATAAAAGGCGAATTAGCTAGTAAATTACATTACACTGATCAGAAATATATATCCAGCTTTGTTTTTCCCATGACCCCACAAACTCAGTGAGAAAAGGAGGAAGGGACAAGGTGAAACCATGGAGTATACACCATAGTGCAAACTAGCAAATTTGGTCATAGTAACCGTTGCCAAAAGACTTTTGCGGTCAATGTGGACGGTTTTGTGCGTATCTCTGCCTATATTTTGGTCCACGTAAGCTCAAATCCATTACAATAAGGTGATGCAAGTTACATCTTCCACTATGAGACATTGGAGAACTAGAGATTAAACAAGCCCCAGACGGTACAGCCGAAGATGTTACATAAAAGGTTATGACATAATATTCAGATTGAAATGTAATAAATGAATGCCATCACAGATAATAAAGTAACATAAAAAGAATGTCAACAAAATTAAGCATACCACATGGCAAAACAACTATTATCGCTGGACCAATATTTAGCAAGGTTACCCCATGGCCCTAATTAATACCTGATACATGGGCTGATGAGGTCGCTGATGGGAAAGTGGCGGCTGCACTTGAGGAAATGGTTTCATTCCACCAGGAGGAGGCCTACCACTGGCCTAGAAATGTCAAACAAAAAACAATAAGAATATAGTAGATTCATAAAAGCTTTGAAAGGTACTAAAATATAATAGAATATAAACAAATTTATTGCTTTCAACTAAATCATACATGGAACATAGGTTGACTATGGTGCATTTGAGGGATGCCAGCATTCTGAAAGTTCATATTCACACCCATTGGTGGTTGGTGCTGCATCTGTATTGGAGGCCTGAGAAGCGGAGGTAATTGAGGTTGTAGCAAGTGATGAGAATCAGCAGTTGTTTGCATCGGTGGCTGTGAATGGTCAGGAACAGGTAGCATAGGAGGTTGATGAACAAGAGGCTGCTGTGGTCCAGCATGAATTGGAAGTGCAGGCATATTGGAAACCTGTGAAGACTGTGGATGTGCCATTTGGCTTGCCTGGAAATTAAAGGAAACTCTAGACTGCTCAACAGCTTGTGGCGGTAAGGATTGAGGATGAAATCCCTGCACTGGATTTGATGAAATCGGTTGGGTAGGTTTGTGCTGTTGCTGCTTTGTAACAGTCTCTTGAACCTGTGGTACATTGGCTTGGTCTGGCAAATTAACTTGATTTGGTGTTGACTGAGCCTCATGCAACTTTGTCTGCTGAACAGAAGGTAAAGGTTGGGACGATGCCTGAGGCGGAATGCTCTGAACCTGACGTATGTCTATCATTAATACTAGATCAACTATTAAAATGTGGAAGAGATTACTACTTTCTAATAATATAAAATACTACCGCTTGTGGGGCCTGAACCATGCCGAGCATAATTTGTGCCTGTTGGAAGATGATTTAAGAGAATCAGTAGCCAAAACAAGTTTTATGAAATATCTGCTAAAAGTATATTTTATGCAATTCTTAAAATCGTCAGGTTCCCTTGAGAAATAAAACCCTGCTACTACAAGTCTACAAGTATTATATAGGTGTCAAAAGCAAAAAAAATCATTTCTTATTGAAGCAAGTAACAATGTAGAAAACTAGTCAACTGCGCAAAAATGGAAAGTCACTCAAGAGTTGGAGTTTATACCAACACAAATACAAAACCGGCAGCCACACATTATGAAGACCATACATCATCAGTAGCTTGCTGCAAAGTTTTCTTAAAGCGCCGCGATAAGTGAAACTTCAGAATCCATCCTTGATAAATTCAAATATTTGAAGTTTTTTAGTCTTGAATTATAATAGAACATTAAGAAATGGCTTATCAAATCATGTGCACTTATTATTCATATAATGCTATAGATGATGTTTGATATCAAAAGTTACAAGGGTAACAAAAATACATTTGGCCCTCTAAACCAATTTAGATGGAAGCCAAGGTGAAAACCACTAATGGCGTGGGATAGTGCAATGTTGTACAATACTGAATTTTCAAGCATAAATAATATATAATGTAGAAATGAAACAAGTAATATACACACGTAAAAGGAAAATATTATATCTAACAAGTTATTAGATCACCATATAAATAATTTTTAAAAAAATCTCTCAACACTACAAGGTCAAGAAGCATCACATACCAATATAAAAAGGGATTAGTGCCATATTGGAGTATAGAACTTCTTACAACATAAGATTCGTTTTGCAAATTGGTTTTCATAACTTTGAGTAGAAAAAACAATGCAGAACTTGGCTTACGCATAAGGGTAATTGTAATTTCAAAAAAATAATCTTCTATTTCCTATTTTTCCTAATTTTTATGTCAGAAAAAACAAACTTCATTAATCAGAAAGATAATCGCACATAGTATGGTGAGCGCCTGAGCGGTGACGCAAAATAAACCAAGACAAAAGTAAAGCGTTGCTATCACACACTACATCACACAGCAACGCATTAAGGGATGCCCATGGGAGTAGCTTGAAAGGCCCAAACTGAAGGTAGACAAACTACACATTTCCATAGACAAACAAAAGTAGGTTTCAGATTCAAAAGAAGAGAAATGAATAAGGAGAGAAATTTAAGAACAAAAAAGAAGAGAAGATGAACATATCCGGTGGGTGCGCACATCAAATGGGCTTCTACTGAGGCTAACATCAAAACGTTGGAAGGCGATAGCCGCTCTTTTAAGAAGTCGCCTCGCCTAATCCTATTAAGGTATCCAACCATCACCTGCCCAAGGTGCTCGCCTTAGGCGAGCTAAGTTGGCTTTTTAAAACTAAGCAGCAAGCATTCTTTTGATACTATAAATCACCAGTTAACAGAACCACTTTGTACAGATTGGGAATAAAAACCTTAATTCAAAAGAAGCAATGCGCATCTAGGCGCAAGGCGAAAACGAGAGCTACAATAGGCAAGATGCACACTTGGGCTCAAAAGCTACAATTCTAGAACATATTTTAATGCTTGAAACAATATTCTATCCATATGATAATTTCTTCATACAAATATAGCGCAAAATGACACATAAGGGAATCTAAACCTATATCTACAACAATTGTCTCACTTTTTATCAAACAAGGAAAAATTAAGAAGCAAGAGGAGAAATAAAAAATGATGGATCAAGATGAAAGAAGACAGTCGAAGAAGAGGAAAACTAAAAGACGAAAAAAAGACAAAAATGAAAAGAGACTTTTTTGAAATGAAAAGACTTATATTGAAGAAAAAGAAAGTTGAAATAAAAAATTACTGGAAGAAAAAAGAAGCTAGAAAATTGAAGCCATAGAATGAGAATAAACAAAAATAAAATCCTTACATAAGAAGATAAGATAGAAGAGAGAAAAAAAACAAAAATAAGATACCTAGTGAATAGTGATGGTGGAGGCAGAAGAGAAGTCAGCTAAATTATAGAAATTCTTATTTTTGCTCTTTTCTCTTTTCCCCTTAGAAAAACAATAGCAAATCATGTCTCTTTTACCGACTCTTCAAAGAACACAACTTTTATGTCTAATTACTCAATGATTGATCATCAAACAATGTTTTCTTCCATAAAAAACGAAAGCACATAAAGAGCAAAAGGCACAAAAGCACACAAAACTGTGCACCTTTTGTAAAAAAAAAAAGTGATTTTTCTCGAACCTACCTTTGAGGTGTGCTTATTAAATCTAAAATTGCAGCAAAGATCGTAATGGACTTTCTCTTTATCTCTCTAATATAACCCATTCCTCTTTATTCCAGACTCAAGAAGCTCTACAAGTTGTCACATCATCCGCAAGTCAAACCAATCTCAACTAGCAAATTGTTCCACAATCAATTCTTGATACTCATTGTGTTATTATCCCCTAAAGGAGGTAATGCGAGTGTTTGTATCTCATTAAAAGAAAACCAATTTCTTGGATTTTACACTTCTACCTAGGGCTGGCAAAAGTTAACCCGACCTGAACCTAATATGAAATAAGTGGGTTTGGTTTGAGACTTTTGACCCAATTAATTAAATGGGTCGACCTGACCTGATCTGTTTATTAAATAGGTTAGGTTCAGATCAAAATTTTAAACCTGAAAAAAACCTGTATAACCCATTAAATTAAATGTGTTAATTTCGAGTTAAATCAATAAGTATAAGCTAAACTTAGTTTATTTAATATTTTCTTATTTTTCATAGTAAATACAAAATAAACAACAAAAAATATAAAGTTAAAATTAAATCCTAAAAAATTAGATTTAATCAATGTTAAAAACCTTAAAACAAACCAAAAAATTATAAACGGGTTAAATGGGTCGAAATCAAGTCAACTTGATCTATTGCAGGTCGGGTCAAGGTTGTGATTTTCAACCCAATTAACTAAATGGGTTGGGTTTGGGTCAAGGGATTTCTGACCTGTTTATATATGACCCGAAACCGAAACCGAAACCGAACCCGAACTCGACCCAACCTGATCTGTTTGACAAGCCTACTTCTACCAAAATTTACAAGTGCACACATGGAACACGATTCATCTTGAGGTATTCACTAGTCTTTTTAGTAGTCATATGTGACAACAAAGAACTACCTAGTTACGCAAGATAAAGATAAAAGTACGTACATTTGAAAACTCCTATTTCCTAAGCCCAGCAAAAGAGTTGTATTCGTATAAGATACTTGCTATTGTTGGCAAGTAAGCATTTGTTAATATTTTCATGAAGGCTCCTCATTATTCCTCCAATACTCAAATCACTCTCAATTATTGGTCATCCACATTTTCAGTTTGCATTTAATTTGGAAATCCAGAGATCCTATCACTGGATGCTCATTTCCGTTATTCTTGAGCGAACGATTAAAACAAATGTCGTACATGGGTATTGAACGGTAAAACCTTTCTACTTGCTTTATATTGGGGGAGCTACGGTATGAAAAAAATTATATTTAGATTCTGTTCCACACAAGATTGAATGTTGATATACCACACAGTAAGTCCTTCCATTCCTCTGATAAACATAAAATAATTTTGCCCCATTCTTCAATTAGCCAGATAGTCACTTGTCAAAATTTTTAGTTCACGGCTTCACCAAACATATACCTCTAAAGATTAGAAATTTGATGCACCAATCTTAATAATCTTATTCATTGTACAATCACACAATGTTTCATCACCCCACTACTATTAAGTGGCTACCCCATAGGCTTCATCCTAAGCGGAGTTTGGGAGAGTACTCAATGTTTGTTTCTTATAATGATTCAGTTGAGTTTGAAAAAAGACAATTGATTACTAAGTGTTCAATTTCTCATCATAAATCAATAAGGTATCATGGAATTATACGATGCTCAAGAAAATGATAACACAATCTGCATAAGGTGTATTTTCCACTTACTTGCGCGCACACCTTTTTCCACCGCATCATGAAGATTAAATTATTATAATAGTTATCCTAATTTCCAATGGAAAACCTCTTGTGGGTTTCGGATTACATAAAAACTCTACATAAGGAAATTTATGTATGATTGATTAATTCTACTCATACTTCATAAAGTATATATACATCAATACATAATACATAATTCTACTCATACTTCATAAAGTATATATACATCAATACATAATACTATTTGGTATATCAAAGGTTAGCTAATTTTTCATAAGCAAAGAAAGAAAATAAGCCATAAACTTTTTGAAACAAAATAAAGTCAATGTTGAAGAAAACGTTAAGGGGTTATTTTCATCATTAATAAAAACAACTCTCTCTTCATTTTGCCTCATGTTTTTACTCTCCTAAAAAATCACTCAGTCAGTCCTCTTTGACAAAAACCTATAATCATAGTGACTTCATTGTATCATTAATACATTCGAGAGAAGAACCATTCAATCAAATATAAGTTTCATTGTTTCAATTCATTCAAATAATACACATTCAATCGCAATTTCTTGGATATTCTCTCTGTTCAGAATGTTCCCCTCAGCTTTTCCATATTAATGCTCACCAAGAGATTGGTCCTCCTTGCAATCAAAAAGGAAAACATATCCATGAAAAACCATTTTTAAGTTTTATGAGAACTCCACATATAACCTTCCCATTGATCCTCAATAATCTACCAAAAAGAATTCCGGGTAAGATAACCTAGACTGTAGTTTAACATTCGGGGAGACCAATTCAGCAACCATATATGAGATCACATGATTAAGCATCTTCAAGAAAAACCCATATAACAATAACTACGCACTACCGAAGACATTAACTCATTTAAATGTTCCACATATCATAAAACCTCCAAACAAACAAGGGCCGGATCTTCCTTATGGCCGCCCAGGGCCAGGTCCCTGAAATTTTACTAAGGTTTAAAATTCTTACTCAACAACCCACCCCCCACCCCACCCAGCCACAAACACAACCACACACACACACACAGATTATTTGGTTTTACATTCAAGCTGACTACCCAACATAAATTGTTCAAGATTAGCTACTTAATGAAACGTTGATCCAAATACGTTCCAGAAACTACAAAAGGGTGCACATAGTTCATATTTATGCAAATGAATTGGAAAAATTAACTCAATAGATGATAATTATAGCAAAAAGTCGAACCTGAAAAAGGGCCCTTGTTAAAGGAGGATTCTGAATAAGAATATTTCTGGCTTGCTGCTGGTTCTGCTGGATGAGTGACTGTAAAACAACATAAATTAAGCCAAGATAAGTAAAATTGTAGCAGAAAAATAGCAATGGATGCAGATAATTACAAAAAAGGAGAGTTAATTAACAACAATCAAAAGGAAAAACAAGAACCCAAAAAAGGGGGAAGGAATTGGAAAGAAAGAAAAAACCTTCATTTGAAACATGATATCGTAGAGTTGACTCTTAGACATGGTGGCCATGTTTGCCGACAAAGCGTCGCCGGATATTTGTTTCCCGGCCATTTGCCCAAGCTGTGAGACTTTGGGAGGGAAGAATGACGGCAAAAACAATTGGTTAAGTAAACCCCCGAGGCACTACCTCCGTCCCAAAAATAAGTCTTTCTTCGTAAAATCAACTTTATTTTTATTTTGATTATAAATACACTTTAATTGTTGTATTGATTTGCATTATAATTTTATTCACAAATAAAATTATATTTTTCTCCTTTAGTCTAACATAAAAACATAAATTTGTGTAATTTTATATCTCTAAATCTCTAAATATTTATTAAAGAACACAATAACTAAAAAAACTATGTTATTTTAACTCTTCCTGTATAAAGATTTGAGATTTTAATATTTTGTTTGTTAATGACTTATTAAATAGTCATTGTGCAAAACGAATTTGAAACTAGAGGGTTATTATAAGGATTTACAAAAACTTTGTCTATTGAAATTTCAAAATTTGAAAGTAATCATAAAATTTTCTATATTTAAGTAAAGTTTTAATTTCATTCTCAAACTTCTCCAATTTTCCTATATAAATCTCTTTCATTACTTTTAATCACTTTTCTTGATTTTCACCCTATTTATACTTAAGACTATTTCTTTAGAAAACGAAATACTCCCCATAATCCTTTTTAATTGTGATAGACATGTAGGTTGTAGGCTTGTAGTCATGTCTTTCAACTTAAATTTTGAATTTGTGCATACTATTTGAGGTTGTTCGGCAATGGACATTAATTATTGGTCTTTAACTTCGAGACATCAATGTTTGTGTACGTGATGTATCGATCACCCTCAAACAATGACTTGTGGCATAGCACAAGCACGTGGATCATGTCGGATTGTGTCAAATGATCATTTATCATGTAATATATATCCAATCAATTTTGTACATAAATTCGATAAAAGATTTTGGAACATTCGTTCATTTGCTTCAAAAGATGACCATATTTGAGGTTTAAATTAGAGGTATATTTTAATACTTTTTCATTGAACAAATCGTTGATTTACAATAGTTTTATAGCATTTACATTTACATCTGAAGTAATTGCGTTCTTGAACAATCTTGCCATACTCTATGGTTGAACATATAAAATCTTCAATATGTTTTCATGCCTTAGTCTACTACTACTTATACAACTCTAGCCTTTGCATCTCTTACAATCTAATATTTTCATTTGTATATTGTTTATAGAAGTGTAAAATATTGCATTAAGAAATGCGATAGTGTAAATGTTATTAATATAGCACTATTCATTCATCACTTTTTATTTATGATTAATTTTTAATCTTTAAGTTAAAAAAATACTCAAGTGGGATCTTGTTTGATTCGTCTCAATGTAAAGGTTATTAATATCAAATTTTTATAACTTTTTTGTTATATATAATTAGAGATATTAAGGATTGAATTAGTGTATTAAACTGTTTAAAAAGTCAAACGTTATAAGTATTTTAGAATAGAAAAAATAGCAATACTAGCTAAGAAAAAGTTGACAATTAGAAACTAAATATTAATATGAATCTTATTATTAAATATTTGTTTGTTAATAAGATTTCAATTTATTTTTTTATGGCGTAATAACATTTTCAGGTAAAACTCTCTATAGTAATTTTTTTTTTTTATAATTGGTTGTTGATTGATTGTTATTGTTGGTTGCTGACTATTGACTTTTCAGTTAGTTTATTTGACTAGTTGAAAGTATTGACTATTTTTAGTGATTTTTAAAGATAGCTGAATAACAAAATGTTTAGATAGATATTCGATAAAGTTATGTATTAGTTGTTAATTATTTATTAGATAAAAATAAAACAGCAAGCCAAAAGTCCATTTAGAAAGCTAATCAAAACAACTCTATATTTTTAACTTAAAAGTCAAAAGCATTTTTCAAACATTTTTTTTTTCTTTTATCAATCCACAAACTCAAAGTCAACTACAAAAATCAACTTAAAATAATTTAGCATACACCCCACCACTATCATACCAATACATTTTAGTTGGTTAAGCATAAATACTAGAGATTCTACAATACACCATTGAAAGAACAAGAATGATGAACCAAAACCTATATAACTACTAACTAACTACCTCTTTGTTGAACCAACAACAATATGCCTTCTAATATCAAGTTCATCAACAAACATAAGAGGTTTATGAGTCTCATTCCTAAACCTCTTGATATTAGGATTCAATAAAGAACTATGTTTAAACCCATAAAGCTGAATCACTTGATTATCAGCAAAATTAAAGGCTCTTTCCATACTTTTAAAACATTTCTCAAATGGGTAATCCCTAAAACTATTACAAGTCTTACACCCAACAAAATGAGTAACAAAAGGCCACCTTTCATCACCTAAACCTGGATTATATTTCTCACTTAATTCCTCATAATTATCCACTAAACCCAACCAAAACCCATGTAAATAATAAGAATTTTCAATAAATACCTTATTCATCCATTTATCCTTTTCATATATCAACAAATATATCAATGCTGATTGATCATCTGCCTCAAAAACGGGTCTTCCTTTCAATTTTGATGCTAGAAGTTTCCCTGCCTCGTCCCGGACCCGACCCTTTGGACCCATTGGGGCCCAAGCATCAAGCAAATCTAATGACCATTGACAATTTCTTAGAAAGAAACTTCCTGTGTTGAGTGCAATCCATGATTTTTCCTTGAATAATAAATCTGGGTATCCATGGATTACAAGGTTGAAATCTTGGTATCTACTTAATGGGACTTCAAATACCATATCCGTGAAAAATGCATCACTATCCATCCACCAGATCCATTCAAATTCTGGATGAGATACCATTAATTTTCTAATTAAGGGTAGTTTTGACCAAAACCCTGTCATTACCTTGTCTAAATAGGCCATATTGTACATAATCTCAATCCCATGTAACCTACAATAATCAATCTTGTTTTTTAGCCCTTTTACTAAATAGTGATCCCCAAATGGGTTTTCACATGGGTTTGGTGGTGAACCAGTCACAAGCAAAACCCGGGTTTTCCTACGGATTATAGTAGGAAAACTCGGGTTTTGCTCTAGCCATTTTCGGCGCCGGGTATCCCAGTCTCCGATTTTGGGCCCCAACGTGTAGGTCAAGGTGGAGTCGTACAATATTTCAATTTTATCCACATCATTCACATCTGATGGGTTTTTGTTGGATTCAATGTTGGTTAAATTAACCGGATTAGTGTTGTTTGGTTGGGTTTTATAGTTGAGTCGAAACAGGTTCCTGCTCGACTCGACTATAGAAAGATTGACCGGATTAGTGTCCGTGTCATTGTTAGGAAGGGTTATATGGTCGAGTCGAGACAGGTTCTTGCTCGACTCGACATTAAAAACAATGACCGGACTAGCGTCATTGTTAGGAAGGGCGATATTGTCGATTCGAGACTTGTTCTTGTTGGACACAATATTAGGAAAGATGACCGGATTGGAGCCAATGTTAAGGGCTTGGTGCTGAAATTGTGAGGATGAGCTGGTGAAATTATCAATTCCAATGGTATTTCTGAGAATGATAATGGTTATAAACCCACATAATATGAGGATCTTTATGGTAGTAGGAGTGCTCAAATGACCCATTTAAGGAACAAATATAAATGAATGTTGTAATATGAATGTATGATTTTTTTTCACTTTCAGTAAGAGAAATGAAGTGGGAAGAACGTGGAATATCAGATCTGTCAAGTGAGAAACATTGCTACCTTCCCTTCACCCAATAAGTCTCATGTGATTTAGAAATGAGGCCGACTCAGTTAGAGTATATATCAAAATTAGAATATGTACCAAATTCTCCATAAAAGAACCTTTTGTTCGATTTTCGTTACCTCACTTCTTAAGTCTCATTTGTTTTGAGAATTGAGTTTTGTTTTGGCTAGAGTATGTACCACAGTTTCCAAGCAAGGTAGTCCTCATTTTGATTTTCGTTGCGAACTTTTCTAGCTCTCTCTTTCCCTATGCCTACCCTATAACCCAAATCTCATTTATTTACCAGCTATCTGTCACTCGTAATTTATATTATATTTATAACCCATAAGTTAAAACATAGTCAAACGTAAACTAATTTGATTCATTTATTAATATCAGTTTCTCATAATTATTAATTATAGATAGTTATTTTATTATAAATTAAATTACAACTAGAAAACTATAGTTTATTTTAATTAAATAGTACGGTGAGGAGAGGTAAAAAACTAGATAAAATTTTTTAAAAAAATCTTATTTAAAAATTGATACTTTACTCTCCAATTAAAACAATATCTGAATTTCAATATAGTCAGATTGTATTTTCAATGTGATTGAAGGGCAGAGTATATTTTATTTACGTTTGGCTTCCGCCTCAGGGGTGTATCTAAATCCGGGCTGGTATGGGCCATGATCCGGGTTATGAAAAATAAAGTAGTGTGTTAAACTAATGTTCAGTGTTCGAATCCATGACTTCTATGTGTTTTGACAAAGGCGTTTCCAGCTTATTACACCATGCTAATAAAAGGTATATAATATTGACCCAAATAATAAATTTTTCTAAATTTGCCCCAGTTCCGCCTTCAAGGTTTAGTCTAACTTTGTGAAAAGAATAAAGTCCATAGATTTATTATGTTGGGGCATGTTAAAATGTCGGAAAATTAGAAAAGGATTAAAATATTGCCAGATGCCATAAATCGATGTAAACGAGAAACTAAAAACTAAAAACTAAAAAGGCTGTATCTACGTGTATAAAGTATAGTAGTGGTCTAAACACAATGCAATGAAATAGAGACAGCAGTACAAGATTGTCAAATTAAATTAAATAAACAAAAGTATTATATTAGAGAATCAGGTCTTCTTGCACTTGGAATAAATACTGCCTTTTAATTTTTAGATAAGTTTATAAACTTGAATCAATCTAGTTTTTTTTATCTCTCAAAATACCCTAGGAAAATTCCATACCATCGAATTTTCGTGAAACGCCAGTGGTAATACTTTTGTAAGATTTTTTCACATGTTAGAATCTAGTTTATGTCTTATCTGACTGTCATAGCGTTTTCTGTTTAATTTAATTCATCATTTTGACGTTTTTACCCTTATTAAGTGTTGATTGTTGTCTTTATAATTTTTCCTAAACCATTTTTATGCTCTCAAATGTTTAATTCACCATTTTGACGTTTAATTCATCAAAGCTCTCAAATGTTGTAACAATTTTGTTTTCATTCATATTGTTCTCTTTATAATTTATCCTAGTTAAGTACATATGTTTTAGTGCTTGAAATGCACCTTTTTAACTTTATAATCCTAGTTAAGTATATTAAGTAAACATCATGACTTATGTAATTAGTGCTTAAGACACCTTTCGTCAAAAATGCCAACAACTTGAATGAAAGCAAAATTGCTGTAACATTTGAGATCGTTGATGAATTAAACGGTAAATTTAACCTCAACATGGTGAATTAAACATTTGAGAACATAAAAATAGTTTAAGCCAAATTATAAAGACAACAACCAAAACTTAATAAGAGTAGAAACTTCAAAACGGTGAATTAAATGAAAATTGACAAGAATTTAACGAAAAATATTATGACAATTAAATAAGACATAAACTGAATGTTACCATGTGAAAAAATCTTAAAAAAAATACTACCCCTAACATTTCAAGTTCTATGTTACTACTTACTAGGTAGAATTTCAAGAAAAAAATAATAGTTAATAAGTTTGACTTTTCTCGGAATAAGCAAAATTGCCACATGCATACATGAAGTATGATCCCCTATTTATAAGCAAAACTTATAAATGCAAAAATGGACTGAAATGTTGAACTATGCTTAATTATATGAATCCACAACTTCGGATCCAAGAGGCAAGAGGTATTTGAGGCGCATAAATCTAAAAGATAACTAAAGTTGTTTTTATAGGTGTTAATAATTTTTT
Organism: Amaranthus tricolor; assembly: GCF_026212465.1. Taxonomy (NCBI): domain Eukaryota; kingdom Viridiplantae; phylum Streptophyta; class Magnoliopsida; order Caryophyllales; family Amaranthaceae; genus Amaranthus; species Amaranthus tricolor. The sequence goes on from NC_080059.1 coordinate 4,751,208, forward strand.
TTTAAAAAATAAGGCGTTGTAATCATCTTTAAATTGTATGTAATTTAAAATTAAATCGAAATGAGTATTTGTTTATCTACCTTGTTAATTGCATTGAAAAGAGAAGGTCATCATTGAGATGAAAAATTGTATGAGTTTAGTGATTGTATGTTGTTAATTGTTATTGCTTATGGCAAGAATATTTAAGGATTAAGTATGGACATACAATTTATTTAGTTTATACCTTCTCTTGAGTGCATAAATTGTACGCCAATTGATTTACCTTCGAATATTCATCAGTTAAACATGAGTAGAAACATAAGAGGAATGTATGACACCATCTTGAATAGCACCACTAATGAGATGATCACTGTCAGTCTATATGTAATATGTGCGTCCATAAAACACAAGATTACGAACAAGTAAAGTAGACTTGCCATCACAACAAACTTAGACGGCTATAGAATGGCATACACCCAAACAGTGAAGCAACCCTTTCACCATTTTTACTCACATGTAATATTAGCCATATACCGATACTCTGCCTATGCTGAAGATAGCGATACCGAAGAAAAAGAAGAGCATATACCACTTTGAAAATTTGAAGAGTATCTCTCACTACTACTAAATGGTTTTTGTATGAACATTCTTTGGGCTTATTATAAGTTGATTACTTCCTCTCTTAGTTGTTTGGGCTGCCCATACCCATTTTTTAAAATTCTATCACGTATAGTTGTTGTGCTAAATTGTTGTAAAAATAGAATGATTTTTCGTTTAAAATTCCATGAAATGTACCATGTCATTCTATGGTAATGAAACTTTGTTCATAAAATTTTTTTATTACAATTTTCGAACATCACATAATACCTCATCTCCAAAATGATAATGCTTTAGAATGAATTTTGTGAAGAAAATGAAATAATTGAAATAAAACAAGCATGACCATTGAAGAAATTAATATTGCGGAAGAGTTTTTGGGTCAGTGAATACTGATTTTTTGTATATCATTTGATATGATTTACAACCTACATTTATACACAAGATTAGCTACTAAACTAGGAAAGAATAATTAAAGTAATATTATCATTTATTAGAATATTTGATTTTATTCTACTTTCCTACACTCCCCCTCAAGTTAGGTCGTAGGGTTCCCTGAGACCTAACTTGCATACTGCATCATCAAATGCTTACAGCCTTGGTGAGAATATCTGCTAGCTGATCCTTTGACCGGACAAACGGAAGGCTAATGATCCCCTTTTTGAGTTTTTCCTTGATGAAGTGTCAGTCAATTTCAACATGTTTAGTGCGATCATGTTGAACTGGATTTCCCGAGATGCTAATAGCTGCTTTGTTATCGCATTAAAGGTCACGCCCCTTTCTGTAGGAAGTTTAGTTCCACTAGTAGTTTCCTGATCCACAAGACTTTAGTGACTCCTTTGGCAATTCTCCGAAATTCAGCCTTAGCACTCGAAAGAGCTACTGCCTTTTGTTTCTTGCTTTTCCAAGTGACAAGATTTCCCCCTACCGGAGTAAAATATCCTGAAGTCGATTTTCTATCATCTCTATCACCTGTCCAATCTGCATCTGTGTAGGCTAGGAGATCGAGATTGTCATTTTTTTCCAAAAAGAAGTCCTCTACTGCTAGTACCCTTGAGGTACCTTAGGTATCCGCATCACAACTGTCATGTGTTGTATCTGGGGTATGTGCATGAATCTGCTTACCACACTAATTGCGTAGGCAGTATCGGGTCTTGTGTCTAAGAGGTAAATTAGTTTCCCTACCATCCTCCTATAGCGATCGTTATCTGCCAATTTTTCCCCCTCAATTATTTGAAGTCCGTGATTTGCTGCGATAGGTGTCTCTGCTGGCTTACAATTAAGCATGTTGGTCTCTGCTAGGAGATCTAGGATGTACTTTCAATGACTAATGAAGATCTTCTTCTGTGATCGTAGAACTTCAATGCCAAAAAAGTACTTTAGGTTTCTCAAATCTTTCATCTCAAACTCACAGGATAATTTTCTTTTCAAATCTCGAATCTCCTCTGCATCATTACCAATAATAACCATATCATCTACACATATAATTAAACAAGTGATCTGATCCTTTTTCTTCCTGAGGAACAGAGTGTGATCGGAGTTACTCTGTTTATACCCGAATTTCTTCATAGCTGTAGTGAACCTTCCAAACCATGCCCGGGGAGTCTGTTTTAGACCATACAAAGCCTTTTTGAGTCTGCATCCTTCTTTTGGAGTGTAGTTTTCTGAGAATCCTGGGAGAACTTTCATATAAATCTCCTCTTCGAGTTCACCATGCAAGAAGACATTTTTCACATCAAATTGGTGGAGCGGCCAATCTTTATTTGCTGCTATTGAGAACAGAACCTGAATGGTATAGATCTTAGCCACTAGAAAGAAAGTTTCAGAATAATCTACCCCATATGTCTGAGTGTATCCTTTAGCTACTAGTCGAGCCTTGTAACGTCTAATGGTTTAATCTGCATGATACTTGATCGAGCATACCCATTTGCACCCTATTGTTTTCTTTCCTTTAGGGAGTTGACACTTTTCCCATGTCTCATTTTTCTTGAGGACCGATATTTCTTCCTCCAATGCCTTTTTTCACTTCGGGTCCCTGAAAGCCTCTTCAACATTTTTAGGCACAATGTTAGAGTAAAGAGAAGTATTAAAGGCCATAGTTGTCTGTGAAAGAGTTTTATTACTTTCTCTACTCACTGGATATCTTGATCTTTGTGCCTCAAACTCTGGGTCATATCTCTTTGATTGTATTCCCCTTGTGCTTCTAGGTGGTAACTCATACTTGTTTTGTATCTCAACATTGGGCATATCATTATCAGACAATAGCACAACATTATTTGGCATTGTACCAGACATATCCTCAAAAAATAGTTCAGTTTCAGGTGTTACCTTTGGCTCATTAGGATGCTCATCAGATAGGACTAGAGTGATATGAGGAGAAGATACTATGTGGTCAGTAGCAGTATCGGTGGTGTTACCTACTTGCTCTGGAGGGTCTATCCTTACTGGATATGTCAGTCATCTTAGGTCATCACCAACACTCTCCCCCTGAGTACCAAGCTGGGAAAATAGTAGGATTCTTCAAAGAATTCATTGTCCATGGTGTTATATAGCTTATTATGAACTGGGTCAAAGCACCGATACCCTTTCTGAGTAACCCTATAACCCACAAAGACACATTTGAGAGCACGAGGTTCAAATTTGTTCCTATCCCACTTGGAGAGATGAATATAGACAATCCACCTAAAAACACGAGGAGGTAAAGAGTAGGAGGAAGGAATAGGGGTATGAGTTTGGAGGGTATGTAGAGGGGTTTGGAATTAAGTTCAGAGTTTTTGTGGGAAGACGATTAGTCAAGTAAGTGGCAGTAGCAATGGCTTCTGGCCAAAAATGAGAGGGAACATGTGATTCAAACAGAAGGGTTCGGATTATTTCTAGAAGGATATGATTTTTCCGTTCAGCTACCCCATTTTGTTGGGGGGTATCGGGGCAGGTGATTTGGTGAATTAGGCCATGGTCGGAAATAAATTTTTTCATGTTTAAGTTAACATATTAACCCCATTGTCAGACCGAAGTATTTGCGGTTGAGTTTGAAATTAAGTGAGAATCATATGATAAAATTTGACAAAAACATCAAAGACTTCAGACTTGTGTTTCATAAAATAAACCCAACTAATTCGAGTACAATCATCTACAAACATGATATAGTATGAGAAACCATGTGTATCGCAAGTGGAAGCAGGACCCCAAACATCAGAATGTATTAAAACAAAAGGTTTAATACTATGAGTTAAACTAGGGGTATATGAGTGTTTATGACTTTTGGCTAAAACACACGATTCACAATTCAAGGGTGTATTGCATTAGAAAGAGAAGGAAATAGACGTTTTAAGTACCCTAAGGAAGGATGACCTAGACATCGGTGCCACATCCATAATTGAGGATTAGGAGAACCATGAGCAAGCGAAGTGTGACCTTTTTGAACCGCCTCGTCCACATAGTATAAGCCTCCTTTCTCAGTACCACGCCCAATAATTGTCCCGGTTTGAGCATCCTGTACAATACACCCATCCGAGGTCATGAGAACCGTACAATTAAAGTCTTTAGTCAGCTGACTAACAGATAACAATTTATGAGATAGACTAGGGATTAAAAGACAATTATTTAATGCTATGTTTGAGAACAATGATTTCATTTGAAAATTTGGAATTGGCTCAAATCTATTGTTTGGCAAATTAAAAATTTTTAAATTTGGATTAGAATCAAATTCCATCATTGTTTTCAAAGTAGTTAAAATTAAGGATTTGAAAATGACTACCCAAACCTTGTCATTCTCAAATTCTTCATTTATGATTTCATAATTAAAATTCATAATTTGAAATGAAATACTTGTTTCCAAACACTATATAAGTGAATTGAAGGAGAAATATCAACACTTCCATTTAAAGCTAAAATAAAAAATGTGCTTCAATTTTTTTAGGGGTCTTTTTTCTATACCTAATTAGTAATTGCTACTCTATTTGATAGTTTTATTCTACGGTGTCTTCCTTTATTTTTATTTTTCATTTATGTCATGGAAATGATTTATATATCGTGTGCTACTGCCTATGTGTTTATTCGTGGGTTTATTGACGGCTGAAGATGCCAGAACTGCCGGCCATCTATACCAAATTTTAAGGGACCTGCAACCATTAAGATGGTATAGAAAAGGCCGCACTAATTGTAGATAGGCTTTTTTTAATACTTCTACTTTGGCTTTTCAATCACTAATAATATTTATTTATTTATTTACATAATTGAATTGCAAATTTAGTAAATATTTTGACTCTAAGAGGATTAGTATATAATGATGATTGATGATGTTATTTTCTCTGTTCTTTTGAGTTTAACACAAGAAAATTAGTATATTTTAGTAGTTAAATACCTGTATAATGTATAAATGTGTTAATTTATTAGTGAATATTTAGAATATTTTATTTATCACATTATTAGTAACTTAAATACAATAATTAAGCATATAATTATTTATGAATAAGTAAGATTACTAAGCAAAAACATCCAAGATTGAGTTGATTGTACTTAGCTTGGCAGAAATTAATATGGTCCTTTGAATATAGGGAATGTGTTTTATTGATTAAGATTGGTTAGTTTCATTTTGACATTATGGCCATTTATATATTAAGTATATATTTGTTTCATTATCAATGGATTCTAAAAAAATATAGAATAACAAATTTCAGTGTTTTAATTCCTACAAATTAGAATTAAATGTAGTTATATACCTCCTTGGTTTTATAATACTTCACTTTTTAGCAAAAATAATTTCATTTAAGTCTATGACTTCGCCTTTACTCTTGAATTCTTTTATTTATTCACTTAAATCCATCTCATTACTGGTTATTTTAGTTTTTTTCTCAATAACATTCTCTTTTCTTATTTCACGTGCACAATCAAAATATAACAAGAAATAACATTCTTGTGGAATTTGTCTCACTTTCTTAGCTTTTTAGTCTGTTCCATTAAATTTGTATCTTTTTTATATTTAGCTATGACCTACACCATTTTTTTAATTTTCATACATGCTTTTAATTTATATTTTCATCTTATTCAAAAATTCTTCTCAATTTTCCACAATATATCAATTTATCCACTTTGTTGATTTTGTTAAAATATATAATATATCTTAGGGCATCAACCATCAACTTAAGTTTTTTTTTTGAGTTGGTTCCTTGAGATAATAGCAGAAGACGTGACAAGAAGTCATGGATTTAAATTTCAAACACCTATCATTTAAAGTAGAAAATTCAGCGTTGGATATGAGGAAAGTCTGTGCTTTATCCACACCTTTTTATAATATATTTTGTAAACAATCACTTTAAGTTTTTGGTTGAGTTAAATATTGAAAATTCAAACAATAACTATTTCCCCATCAAATATCTTCATCATCATACCCAATGTATTCTATTCATAGGAATATTATAGTTAGGGTCTTGAGAGATAAAAAATATAATAATCCATACTCATAAAAAGAGAATGTGGCTAAAGAATTCCCACTAAATATCTAATGATCAAATTTAGCCAGACTACCGGATATCATTTCGGGAAACGCGGTTTTACGATCATCCTCTCATATGGCAATGCAAATATCTATATTTATTGCTCTTATTTGCTACCCATCTTAGGTTAAGAAATGTTTGGGTGGGGTTGAACTTGTATATTATATATTTATTTTCCTTAAATTCTGCAAAAATAAAATAGAAAGAAATAAATATAAATGGGGGAGACCACTGAAAAAAAAATCTAATTCAGCTAATCTCAAAAAAAAAAAAAAAAAAAAATCTAATTCTGCATAAAACATTATTTTGCATGTCAATATGGAAGTGGGATGCAACTAATAGAAGTTGACATTTTAATATGGCTTGATTGATACAAATATCCCTATTTCCGTGTCAACAAATCATGAAACTACATCAGCGGCAAGACAACATAAAAAACAATATTTTTCATTATAAGAATTAAATATAATATTGAAAAATACAAAAATAATAAAAAAAAATTCCGGAATATCATTTCAAGCTTTCGTAGACCTTTTCTATTGATTTAATTGAGTTATTGTACAAATATAAATAATAATAGGTGGATATACCTTTGTGAATTTTGTATATTTTTTTAGTTTTAATATTGAATAATGAGAATGGATATATGAATAAGTTTTGTAAATAGTGATCATGAATTTAAATATAAAAGTTATACGATTTAGAGATAGCTTCTTATCGGCATTCTTCGTATGATTTCTGCTCTCTTTGCTAAACAATTTTTCTATAGCAATTAGGGCGATAATATTTTGTATTTATAGAGATACTATGAGAGTTTTTTTAAATGTCTTTTCTGCTTAATTAGTTGTAGGTCACAATTTGTTGGGGTCTTAAAATGACTATATATTATACAGGCTTTAAGCTTATTCGAAATTAAATAAGTTGAAACTTAAATAGATTGGTCTTAAAAATTAAATTGACTATAAAAAGAACTTATTATTTGGATGAGCAATTTATTAAAAACGACAATAAGGTTTTGATCCAAGACAACAATAAATATTAAGGTGAATTTTATCTACTTATATTGTAATTTTAAAAATTATAATATTAGTTCAAAGTTACTTTATTTAGGGGTGAAGCAAAAATCAATAAATTTTTTAAAGGTCTTGTGCATAGGGATGCAAACGGGGCGGAGCGGGGCGGGTATTGGAATTCCCATCCCCATCCCCATCTGTTAATGCAATACACATCTCCGTCCCCATCCCCGCGGCCGGTATAATTTTTTTTCCCGTCCCCGCCTCGATGAGTTTGTACCTAAAACCATCCCCGCCCCACCACCCATCCAAAGTCTCAAACAAACATATAACCAAAGTCTCAAACAAAAATACATGTCTAAAACAAAAGTATTTCAACATCAACTCAAAATCATCCAAAGTAAATCAATTCAGAATAATCTCATCACTATCCAATTTCATTTCGCATTCCCATCCCCATTCCCGCGGGTATCACCTAAAACTCATCCCCATCCCCATCCCCGCGGTGGGTATGAATTTTATACCCGTACCCGCCCCATGACCCATCAAACCGGGACCCATCCCCGCTCCGATGGGACAGGGATGGGGCAAGTCTCCTATTAGACCCCCGCCTGCATCCCTACCTGTGCACATTCATATTTTTCCAAAAAGTTTATATCTTTAAACACTTAACATATATTACATAATTTAATATTGAAACCCTTAATTTTTCAGGATTATATGCAGTCGAATATGTTGAACATGCTCAGAAACTCTTGAGACTCTATTATTTTTCATAATTAATCGTTGATAATCATAAGGAATAATAGTGTTATCACAGTATTTTGTTTCCAACAAATAATAATATTAAACGATCTTCTTCGAATTTTCTGACCTAGCAAAAATAATCATAAATAAGCAAATGCCAAATCATAAATGACATGGTGATAGTGGTTTTGAACCCTACAAAACTTGGCTCACATTCATAACTTGCACAGAGGAAACGGATAGCTTATATTTACGCGCTTTTGAACTTTTATAAGTTAGTTGGTAGTTTAAATACTCCCTTCATGACACTTCTTTATTATCATTTTCTATTTCCGTATATCTTTTTTATTTTACATTATTTCTATAATTAATAATAGACCTGCTATATTATATTTCATAACTGTATTTTCTTTTTAATTTCATCAACATAATTTTAATTTTTTTTCTCATTTATTGCCAAATATTCATATTTTTTTAAAAATACTTTATTTTTTCTTTGATGCTAATTCAAAGTAAAAGAGGAATAGTATATATATATATATATATATATATATATATATATATATATATATATATATATATATATATATATATATATATATATATATATATATATATATATATATATATATATATATATATATATATATATATATATATATATATATATAGGGTCGCGTTCAGGTGCAAACCACAGTTCTATGCAAACCGTAAGAACAAAAAAATGTGTTACCTTTTTAAACAAAATCTGCTACTTTTACACAAAAACTGTGTTACTTTTGTTTTTAAAAAAATCTGGTACTTTTTACCAAAAAACAGTAATTGTCAGAAAAAAATATAAATCTAAAGTAACACGTTTTTCTTGAAAAAGTAACACCTTTTTATATAAAAAGTAACACCTTTTTATGGTTCTCACAATTCTCATATAAGGATGATTTTCACTTGAACTTCTCCATATATATATATATATATATATATATATATATATAGCTAAACATCAAAAACCTTAAGGGTCCCACACAACATAATATAGAACAATTTCTAAGTATGTTTTACTAGGTCTTTTATTTGTCCCCATTTCAGCATATAATATATGTATAACAAGCAAACACTAAAGCCAGGAAACATAATTCTAACATTCATAAAAACTGATAGTACAATGAGGCACGTTCTTCAAGTCCTTTTCCTTATTCTTACACTTAGAGTTGTTGCTACCCACAACTTGTATTTTCTCCTCCTCTACTTGTCTTCCACAATTTCCATTCTGTACACCCATCCATAACTCCATTACATATCAAGATATACCCAAAAACACCAATTTCCCTTTCTTTCCTTTAGTCTAGTCTTTTTTCCATTTAGTTCAACGACCAAAATCATGACTACATGCATTTCGGCCATGTAACAACATCATTCGCATTCAAGTACCTAAAATTTCATCATGTATTCCAAAGGAGAAAAACCCTTTTACATTTTCTTCCTTCTCATGCTCCTTGCATCCACCATTTTAGCACAAGCTCCACCAACACCTAAATACACCCCTAAAGACATAATCCGAATCGCCTGTGGCGCAGAGCAAGACGTCTCAATCCCAGATGGTAGATCATTTAAATCCGACCCATCAACCGTCAGCTTCCTAAGTAGCGACGAGGATGTCAAGGCCACCATTGCAAAACTCCCCCCACCACCAAAATCAGATGTCTCGCCTCTTCGTCTACCACCACCTCCACCATTACCACTCTACAAATCAGCTAGAATCTTCCCTTCAGCAGCATCATACAAATTCCCCATCTCTTCCCCTGGTTTTCACTTGATCAGACTCTACTTTTTCCCCCTTGATCACCCATCATACAATCTCACAAACTCTGTTTTTCGAGTAACAACCGATAATTTTGTACTCCTACATGACTTCACAATCCCCGATCCTACCCAAATCTTTAAGGAATACATCCTTAACATCACTACAAACACCCTTACACTCAAATTCTCTCCCAAGAAAAACTCTTATGCATTCATTAATGCAATCGAAATCATCTCCGTACCTAATGATCTTATCTCCGATACAGCCTCCACAATCCCATCAACAGGCAACATAGAAGGAGTAGCCCTCCATGCCTTAGAAATGTACCTAAGATTGAACATTGGTGGGCCCCTTGTGAGTCCAAAAAATGATACCTTATGGAGGACATGGTACCCTGACGGGAAGTTCAATGCTTTCCCACAAGGAACCGCGAATGCTGGGATCGAACCATCTAAGATAGACTACCCTTCTGGGGGCGCTACAAGGTATATTGCACCTCCATGGGTGTATGCAACAGCAGCTGAAATGGGGGATGCTGATACTATTGATGCTAATTTTAATCTTACTTGGAAAATGCCAGTTGATCCTTCTTATGATTATCTTATTAGGCTTCATTTTTGTGATGTTGTGAGTACTACTTTGAATGATTTGTACTTCAATGTTTATGTTAATGGTATGATGGGTGCTCCAAATGTTGACTTGTCTTCCCTTACTTCAGCTTTAGCTACTGCATATTACAGGTAATTCTATGACTTTTCATGGACTTTCTTTTTTTTTTAGACCATTTGGTTTTATGTATATACTATATAGGTTAATCAACCAGGTGGAGCAAAATAACACAATAATTTTTAAGGTTTCGTTTGTTTTACATCTTTCACAACTTTGGAATCTGTGCATCAACATTTAAACTAAAATATAAATAATGTAATGTAAACTGATATTTGAGGTACTTTCAAATTAAGCAAAATTGTACGGTCATGTACAATTTTAACATGCTTAGAATCACCCATGCGCATCAAAAGTTATAATATCCACATTTTTGTGCCGCTATATAAAGTTGTTGATGTCGTGTTAGTGTATTACTCTAGGAGAATTCACCAAAAAAGGTTGAGAAAAATTAGCAAGAATAATACAATCTTTTGCTTATTTCCCTATAATAATATCAACTTTTCGTTAACCATAAATAATACTACCTAAAATACCCCTAACATGTTAAAAATCAAACTATAGAAGATTATATGACAAAAAATTGGTAAATTACCTAATAAACTACAGTTTGTATTATTCTAGGAAAAAACCCCTTTCAGTTGGTGTTATTCAATCAAAAATTGGTATTATTGTAGGTAAATTAACAAAAGATTGTATTGTTCACGGTAATTTTTCTAAAAAGTTATCTATTAGTGTTTTTGTGTAATATATATATATATATATATATATATATATATATATATATATATATATATATATATATATATATATATATATATATATATATATATATATATATATATATATATATATATATATATATATATATATATATATATATATATATATATATATATCGAGTCAAATATAATCTTCGTTACAATGACTCACTTTGATATGTTTTGCTTCATTTAAGTGATCGCACATGTTCAGATTAAGGGTTTAACATTGGTATTGTTGTGTGATTCAGTGGTGTTAGCTTCTTAGGATCTATAGCAATACTTAGGATGAGAATTAACTCCAACTTTGGCAATTAGTATAGAATTATTTTGTAATGTATGTTGTATTATAATATTTACTTCCAAGAATTAATCGGAATCAATCTGATCTTTGTTATAACTAATAAGGAGTTAGATTGCATACATCTAACCATCCAAACCTGGTTTAGGTAGGAGCCACTTAATAGTATTGGGGTGATGAAATGTTGTTCTATTATGAATCTTGACTCAAACTTCATTGACAGGGACTTCGTAATCAACTCCACAGAAATCACAAATGGACTAATCACAGTCCAAGTAGGGCCAACCCCAAACAGTCCATCAAGCGATCCAAACGCAATTCTTAATGGGGTGGAATTGATCAAAATGAGCAATTCCGCAGGCAGTCTAAGTGGTCTATTTGATGTAAACGGGAACTACATGGGTGCTGCCACAAGAACTAAAACCATGAGAATCTTAGCAGTGGTTGGACTAGTTATAGGTGTGGTGGCTCTACTATTAGTACTAACCATGTTTGTAAGGTGGCACAAACGACCTCAAGATTGGGAGAGAAACAATAGCTTCTCTTCATGGCTTCTTCCCTTAACATCTTCACACACCAGTTTCCTTTCTAGTAAAAGCTCTATGACTTCCTCTAAGAAGAGCACATTTTTTGGGTCTCGAAAAAGCAGCATGTTTCCCTCTACTAATCAAGGTGTAGGGAAATTTTTCGGGTTTAGTGAATTGCAAGATGCTACCAACAATTTTGATGAGAATGCTGTGATTGGAGTGGGTGGATTCGGTAAGGTGTACATGGGACAATTAGATGATGGCACGAAAGTTGCAATTAAGAGAGGCAATCCGCAATCTGAACAAGGTATAAATGAGTTTCAGACGGAGATTCAGATGTTGTCACAACTTAGACACCGGCATCTTGTGTCTCTTATTGGGTATTGTGATGAGCAATCGGAGATGTGTTTAGTGTATGAATACATGTCTAATGGTGTTCTCCGCGAGCATCTTTATGGGGCGAAGCTTAAGACCCCATTGCCGTGGAAACAAAGGCTTGAGATATGTATTGGTGCAGCTCGCGGGTTGCATTATCTTCACACCGGAGCGGCTCATTGTATTATACATCGAGATGTTAAAACAACAAATATTCTCCTAGACGAGAATTTTGTGGCCAAAGTCAGTGACTTTGGCTTGTCTAAAGCGGCTTGTCTAATGGAGCAAACTCATGTGAGCACAGCCGTAAAGGGTAGTTTTGGATACCTTGATCCAGAGTATTTCCGAAGACAACAGCTTACTGAGAAATCGGATGTGTATTCTTTTGGAGTAGTTCTTCTCGAAGTCTTAACAGCACGACCTGCTATTAACCCAGCATTGCCTAGGGATCAAGTGAATTTGGCGGAGTGGGCTATGTCGAACTACAGAAAGGGACTTCTTGAGAAAATAGTCGATCCCAATTTGCAAGGAACGATAAATTCTAGCTCGTTGAAGAAGTACATTGAAGCAGCCGAGAAATGCTTGGCAGAGTACGGTGTTGATAGGCCTTCGATGGGAGATGTGTTGTGGAATTTAGAGTACGCGTTGCAGCTCCAAGACACGAGCTCTAGGACCGATGCACATGAAGATAAGAGCTCGCTGTTGATCCCGTTAGAAACGATACCAATAATGGGTGTAAATGTAGGAGATATTAGTAATGTTCCTACAAGTGATGATCATACAGAAGTTGGTGCATCTGCCTTCTCACAAATTGCAAACTTTCAAGGGAGGTAAAATATGCATTACGTACATGGGATTTATATATCCATGACATGTTAACATTTCATTTCGATCAAAATTGGGTGCATTTATGTATTTCTTAGGTTGACTTTGAAACATAAAGGATGGTATAGAGGAACTTTTTTCTGATATTCAAAGATTGGGATGAATAGCTTACATTTATAGCAACACATTTGTGTAGTGTGAAACTTTTTAATTTGTTTGTAATTTTTTTGTTTTTTGTCATTTTTTTTTAATGTAATTTGGGCAAATCTTCATAGAGTAAAATCATCTCTATTCCTACTCCTTTTCTTGCATTTTGTTTCTACAAGTGTAAATGCTTATGTTAAATAAACATGAAATAATTCACAGGCTATTTTTGTCCTTTTTAATACGGGTTGGTTAAGAAATCTTTATAGAAATAGAATTAATTCTTTCTATAAGTGGTGATAATCGAGCCATATCACAACTTATAAGTTTCTCGACCACTAAGCTGTCTGTTTATTATTATGTTTTTTCATATATATTGTTACTCATAGAATAAATGAACTCAGTAAACGCAGGATACCATACATTAAATCACAAATCATTAGTCTTGCAATCAAAATTTAAGACACCAGATACATTGGATTCTGTTAGAGTATATAACATATCCTGGGGCTTCAACCATAATATTGAGCACCATGTATGAGGAGAACATGTGTTGCATCCACACTTCTATCCCAAAGGGCTCTCGTGTGAGGGGGCGTGTTAGAGTATATAACATATCCTAGGGCTTCAACCATCAGCTTAAGCTTTTGGTTGAGTTGGTTCCTTGACAGATTCTAATGAGACTATAATAAAAGGCTGTAAAATCAATCTTGAATTACATCTGTCCAATCTTTGTATCCTCATTATCATCAAATATAATTAAAAAACAATTGACCGAACATCTCCATCTAGAGGTGTTCATTCGATTCATCGGGTCGATTTCAGATCACGTTTTTTGGGTCGATTTAAAATGGGTTCTTGTGTTGTGTCCATATTGATTTTTATATTGTTTTAAAAAAATCATTTTAAATTCGGATCAAGTCAAATTCGATTACCAAGTCAAATAAATTTTAAATTATCAGCTCTGTTTTAAACACTCCTACCTCCCCTTCCCCCTCCACATGTGTAAGTCACATGCACATCTCCATAAGCCTTCCAAGTAGCAAATAAAGTTGGTGGTTGAGTTGCACAACACTATTGCCATCCGGCCCATCCCTATTTCACTTCAGATAGGCCCATCCCCTACTTTATTGTTTTTGCAAATTCTCATTTAAAAGCGTGAAAAAGCTTTAAATTGGAGTAAATAATCCGGCTCAATTAATTAAAAATATTATTTTTATACATAAAATACCTCATACCCAAAATTGCTCCTAGTTTTGATATCCAAGTCTTCAAGCTCCTTTTGTATACATAGAAGTGCTTATGACCATCTAGTCAATCTTAATTATAACCATATATATTAACGCAAATTTTTATTTAAGACGGTCTCACCGTAAGATAACAAATCGAATTAAAAAGTCCAATTAAATTAAATTAAACATCCATTTTCGCATCTAAAATACTCATTCTAATTATTTATATTTAACAATTACTTTATATCATGTTTAGAAACGATGATTTCATTTGAAAATTTGAAATTGGCTCAAAATTTTTGTTTGGCAGATTAAAAATTTTTAAATTTGGATTTGAATCAAATTCCATCATTGTTATTAAAGTAGTTAAAGTTGAGAATAACTACCTAAACCTTGTTATTCTCAAATTTTTCATTTATAATTTCATAATTAAAATTTATAATTTGAAATTAAATACTTATTTCCAAACACTACATAATTCATTAATTTTTCCTCATTCTCTCAAATCCAATTCCTGATTTTAAAACCTTCAAAATTTGGAGCATATGAGGCAACCCATTATGCGTCTTTGCGGATTTACCTTCTTAATAATATTAGTCTATCCTTGCACTCAAAAAAATTGTTTTAAATTTACATTATAAAATTCAAAAAACTCTCACATATTTTAATTTTACAGTACACAACACTCAAACATCTTACCCTAATATATAAATATTCTTACTTTGATATATTATTATTGATAATAAGATGGGTCATAAATTACCATATTATAGAGTATCCAATGATTTGTCCTTCGGAAAATTGAATAGAAAAAGCCCAAGACTTTAGGGAAATATCGTTAAATATTTGTCTTATCCCAATAAAATATGCAACAAAAATCTCAAAAAAAACTTACATATTAAACTAAAATGTTAAAAAATCCTTAATCAATTACCGTAATTTAAAATATCACAAAAAGGTAATACTATGATATTAAAATAAATAAAATCAAAAAAAGTAAATTAAAATCACAAAACTCTCATCTTATCAATTCTACCATACACGGATAATTTTTTATTGTATATATTATCGTGATTTACTAAGATTTCATTCTAAATATTATGTGTTTGATGGATAGTGAAAATAATAATGTAAAATGACCACTAAAGCCTAATAATTAGGAGGCAATTGCTATTAAATTAGGTTGTACTTATTGTGAATGTTAGCAATTATCGGAAAAAACACGAGGTGCACACACTTCACAAGCTAAAGAGTATATACCATCCCAAAACCATATAACAATGGGAAGAAGGTCTTCAATAACTTATAAAGTGTGCACACCATCTTTAATTTGTCAATGTGGGATAAACTATCCCAACAAAAAGAATGGCATATGGTTTTGGGATGGTATATATCTCATTGGCTTATGAAGTGTGTGCACCTCGTGTCTCGCCGGTAATATGCTGACATTCACAATAAATCCAGCTTAATTTAACATGGTATTCGAGCCGATGGTTCGATCAAAATTAAAAATGGTAGGTCTGAAATGAATGGCGTTCCTACCCTAATTGATTACTCCCACATGCGAACTTGACGGGGGTTCGCATATGAGGGGGGTGTTGGGATGGTTTATCCCAAATCGACAAATTAAAGATGATATGCACACTTTATAAGCTATTGGAGACCTTCTTTCCGTTGTCATATGGTTTTGGGATGGTATATATATCTTTAGCTTATGAAGTGTGTACTGTTTTCCGTTAATATACTGACATTTACAATAAGTCCAACTTAATAATTACACCTTCCAGAAACTCTTAATTTGGTGTTAAATGAAAAGCCAACACCTTTATCCGCTTCCTAATTTTCTAGTAATCAACATATTATCAGTGCTGATTCTGATTAATGTTGCCGACAAATCGTCGGTCTGAAGCTGTTGCTTATCATTGCTAAAATAACCAAATCTCACTTTGAAATTTAGAACGAAGTTAAATCGTGAATTTAAATAAGCAACAGTAAATATTATACGAGTAAATACAATACATATACTTAAATGACCACATCATTATAACATTTTAAAGAAAAAAAATTAAATAAAATAGTAATGCCTGTGAGGTTAAGAAAATATATATTATTAGTAATTTATTCTATAGTTTTCTGTGATTGGTGACCTAGGTTCACCTATGGACTTAACTTATTTTAGCTAAATATTGACTTATTTTTGTAAACCGATATCCAAATATTCACTTTTGTAAATGTTTCAAAAATCGGATAAATTATTTAATTTTTAAAATTAGATATCATATGTTACGTATCGGATAGTTCGGATTGAATATTTTTGCACACCTTTGACTGATGGAATCTTTTTCCACACTTTTTCTTTGCGGCCTTAATTAAATTGTTTTATTTCCCTATAAATACCCTATTTTATTCTCCATGTATTTTCAAGGTTGAGGCCCTTATTATTCAAAAAGAAAATTTTACTTAAACTAAAATAAAAACTCAATACAATTCTAAAATAAAACATTAAAACTTTCTATTGGAGAGAGATAATGAAAGAGGAAGAGAAAAAATAGCATGAGAAGATGAGAGATTTTCACTTTAGTTTTATGTTTTACCATAAATGTAATCAAGAAATTTAATCCTATTATCTTCAATATGCTAATTAAGTAAAACTCCAATCAGGTGCTCTACCTATTATTTTTTTATTCTAATATGATTTTTATATATGAGCTTGAGACCCTTTAATTTTGAAGGCTTTGTGCGGTCAGGCATCTACATACTTTCAAAACCGCTTATGTGAGCTTCCCAAACTTGTTTTATATTGTGCCTCGCCCCTTCTCTATACACCATTAATTGTAATACTTGATGTGCAAATTTTATTTAACCGCAAGCGCACGGTGTACGTGTAGTCGCGGGTCGAACACAAAGAAGTTAGGACAAGAAACTTGCTAATTTCGATTAATTATATTGCTCAAAGAAAAAATGTTTATTTGGTTGTTTAACTATCAAACTACAAATACAATAAAAATATGGATTAAACTATATGATGAAGAGATCTAGGGTGTCGGGAATCCCCTAAAGTCTTGTATGATCAAATTATCATTAGTGTCTATGAAATGTCGGATAAATTACGTGGTTAAACATGATCTTGTTAATCTCAAACTTTCGCTCTATTGATTAACTAATAGATTTAGACCCTACTAATTCAATTCTCACACGCTAGTTTTATTGAAAGAATTAATAAGAATTTAACAAAAATTTACCCTAAAGCAAAGTCGATCCTAATCTCACACGCTAGTTCTATTGACTAGTCCGACTAAGCATGTTTAATTTAGGGTCATTAGAACAATTCAACCACTTTGATCCTAGTTTCATAGACACTTTCAATAATCAAATCATACTTGCTTATAGGTTCAAACCCTAACCCTAGAAAATGGATCTACTCACTAATCATGCTGAAAGCAATAACACAAACCCTAAGATGATACTAGACATGGATGAATATGATAATAATGACAAATTCAAGAGAAGCAATAATTAAATATCAAAGAACACAACAATTAATTCAAAGAACAATAAATGAAGAACAAAACTAATTTTTATTAAAAGAAGATTGATGACAATAATTAAGGTTCACTAATGAACGATTAAAACTAATACAAGAAATTAAAATGCAAAGGAAATTAAAAAACTAAAAGAAACTTAAAATCCTTGTAGGAAGATTAATGGCAAACTTCATGAAGCTAAAACTAAAGGAAGAATTAAAGAGCAAAAACTAGTAAAATTAGTCTAAAAGAGATGGAAGAGGAGAGGAGAAGGACAAGAAGGAACACTAGTTAGTTTTTTAGGGCCTATTTATACTAATAAGGACTTAACCCTAAAAGTTATTTCAAAGATTCAAGTAAAAATGTAGTGCAGCAAAACAATGGCCCAAAGCCGAGTCGCCATTTCTTGTTTGGTTTAGGAATCAGACATATAATATACCATTTCTTACATTAATGCGCTCTTCCTATCAAAAGTTATGGCTAAAAGAGTAGACATTATCAAATTTTACCTCAAAACTTTTGCATTATAAACACTCTTCTACTCTTTTGCTTATTTTCTTTGTAGAACATCTTCACCCGGGCTAAAATCTCCTTAGTGAACTCTGTCATCATTAAAACCATAAAAATTTTGCTTAAAACAATGAAAACCACTAAAAATCAACATGAATAATCAAAATGGGTAATATAGCATAAATCTTCAAAATAAGTACGAAATTACTAGCAACGACCATCATTAAAGAGTATAAAATAATATAAATAAGTATAAATAATTGCCCTTATCAATATTTAAGTTCGTGAGTCTTAAAATTTAATTATCCTTGTGAAACACTAAGTGAGAACTTAGCTGTAATCGCACATTTGTGTTAATCTATTTTGTGTATCAAGCACTTCATTCCTCCATGTTCCTAAACAATTATATGCTCTGAGTTAACATAAAATATAATGCTTATTAATATGTTATATGGAGATTTGTTAAAAGTACATTATTTTTGTGACTAAATAAAAACACAAAAAAATTATTTTAAAATATATTATTTTGAAATTAGTTTATATTTTTGTACGTGTTTCTTAGGTTTTTAAAATAAGTTCACAAAAACTACTTTTTGTGCATTTGTGATTTTAGAAATTAAAAGGTCAAAATTAATCATTTTTTTCAAAAATCTTAAAA
Source organism: Amaranthus tricolor (assembly GCF_026212465.1). Lineage (NCBI taxonomy): Eukaryota > Viridiplantae > Streptophyta > Magnoliopsida > Caryophyllales > Amaranthaceae > Amaranthus > Amaranthus tricolor. Next base: position 4,770,360 of record NC_080059.1, read on the forward strand.
AAAAAAAAAATCAAAAAAACGATTCTCCTATTTAGTGAAAAGAAGTTTGGGGTGATGGCTCTATTATTCCATGTATAATTAAGCATGGACAAATAATGGGCCTCTTTAAAGTCAGTTGAGCATGTGTCAAAACTCAAGAACGCAGACATTTTATATGCCGATTAGCTACATTTTTTTGTTTTTTCAGAACATTATACCTGGCTCTACTTCATCGGAATGTTTGTCAATATGAACAGGGATTTATAGGCTTTTCTTATGGACCAAAGCAAAACACATCACTTTTCCATCTCATTCCATTAACAACATTATTATTCAGATTATCAGGTCGTTGTGTCGATTTAAAATTGGATCTTACACACTACAAAAAAACAGCAAATCTTTCGACGTGGCGAAACGGTCAGAATTTAGTCGGTATAGAGCTATACCGACTAATTTCCGACTAACTCCATCCCGTCGGCTCAGAATGGTCGGAAATTGTGGTTGGTCGGTGTAGTAGTCGGAATTCCTACTAAAAAGCTGGTGGTAGGAAGCTAGTCGGAGTTACGACCAAATGAGCTGGTAGGCGTTTTGTCGAAAATTTCCGACTAATCACCTACTAAGTATCAGTCGCTATATTCCGGCACGATTTTGGTCTGAAATTGGTCGGAATATAAGAAAATCAAAACTCTATTTATTTTTTAGAAAATTGGATATTAAAATATTCATATAATTTGCCGACTAACTTCCGACTAATAAATAGTAGGAATTTAGTTGGAAAAGTCAATCCTCAAAATCAACTTAATCTTTCCAGAAAAAGGCGACTGTGGATTCCGACTAAATTGCTATTATATATTAGTCGGCAAATGGTCGGAAAAGTCAAACATGAATTTTACTGTATTAAACCAAGAAAAGGCGGCTAGTTTTTCCGATTAAATTCCTACTATTATTAGTTTGGAAAATAGTCGAAAAATATTATTATTAAAATAATTAATCTGGTCAAATGTGGTCAATGATTGACCACATTTAACCAGAATTATTATTTTATCGATAAAATAAATTATTGATCAAACAAAACAATAAAACGATAAAAATAAGCTCGAACACGGACGAAACAAAATTTATATACAAATTAACAAAAACATAAGTATCTGCCAAATAAATTATACAATTTCAAATTGTTCCGAACACAATTCAACTTTAAGAAACTTAAAAACAATGGTTTAGGATGGTGGAGGCGGATCAGGTTATTGAAAAGCCGGGTTTAGCTGGAATAGCGTGCGCACAAAGGATAGCAAATGGTTCACCTCTTTCCTCGTTTTGCGTTGCACCTCCACAAGGGTCATATGCTATTCCCTAGAAATGGCATTATTGAGGCGATCATCTATTTGATTCAAGACATCCTGAAGATGATCCAGCCTCTCGTTAACCATTTGGGCCAGAGGAGAAGAGGCTTGGTGTTGGGATAGCGGCGTCACAAACTCAGCATAATAATGTTGTGCCGCGTTACAACACCAAAGACAGCCTTAGAGGGCTTCTTCTTCCTTGGCGCCTATGATTTGATGGTTTTAACGGCCTGAAAATTGGTGTCGTTCAAACGCTCGACAGGCACATCTACGGGGAGAGGTGCAATGAGGCGCTTGTATTCATCCTATAATTTGAATTTATAATCATTTAAATAATGGATTTGTAAATATTTCGGCAGAGTTTCCTTTGTAAATTAACAAAAATCAAAACTTAAGTAACCCCTGAAATATAAACCAATAAAGACATACTATGTATTTAATTCGAAAACGGCTAAAAATCCAGCATTTCCTCAACATCAAACATCAGCTATTCTAAAGAATGTTCTAAAATATATGTATATATAATATAATCCACAAAAGCTAACCTACCAAAAGCTAATCTAATTTTTTATGTTAAGCAAATATGCTAACAAAAAATAAGGTAGATAAGAAGTTAAACTTACACTTATAGCCTCGGACTTCTCGTTGATCCATTGCAAACCATATCTGGTTCGCACTTTATGAGTGAAGAAATAACTCATAAGAAGAAGGCGTCCTTTTTTGCTCTTGCTCCTGAAATTAATTTCAGGATTGGTTATTGAATCTCTCTCTCTCTCTCTCTATATATATATATATATATATATATATATATATATATATATATATATATATATATATATATATATAAAGTAAATAAATAAACTTAAAAAGATTAAAACTTATACTAAAATGAGCAACGTCCTGCGCGCAGAATTCGAACCGTCGGTATGGGTGACTTCAGCCGCACCCTCTTCTTCCCCCCGACGGCGGTTCCTCCTACCTCTGGACCGATGAGATTCAAACTCTTCGGACTTTCAAAAACTGACCCACCTTTCCCAAATCTCTTTCGCCACCCAGCTCGGCTTGTAGTCATTATTTTTCTCATAAGTTTTCTTATGAGTAAAAATAACGTCCTTGTATCGAATCTTAGTCTTCTTCTCCCACTCCCTATACACTAAGGGAGTAATTGGACGATCCCAAGGTCAATGCTTCTGAAACGACAAGTTCAATTAGTATATTTATAAGAAGTTACAATGAAGTCAAATAGATAAATGATAAAGTAGTTTTCCTTACTTGAAACTATTGCCAATAGAACTCGATTATTAGTCTGTCTAGGTGCCTCCATGCCCATCCATTAGGATCTTGGTAAGCCTCAAAGGACCTACTGATGGAGGTGGCTAATTGGTTGCTACCGTCTGTGGCAAACCTTCAAAACTCAACAAGTTTTATTTAGTTTATTGACTAAATATAACTATCAAAAAGGAACAAATAATAAAACGTACCCAGAATTATCAGGCATCCATGGGAAGGGTGATTGTGGGTGCTCCACCGCAGGGAAAGAATCTTGGCGTGACGGTCCCTGTGGAGTGGCAGGCTCCGGTGTCCTAGACGGACGTCGCAAACCACGCGACGTCACCGAAGAGGGAGTGACCTCCTCCCTCATAAATTCACTCCTCAGAAAATGCTTCTTTAAACCCGAAGTAGGTTAAGAATAAGTTAAAGCTAGAGGTTGAGGTCGGGTAGGTCTAGGTTGAGGATCAGAATGGGTACGATGTTGATGTCGAGGTTGAGGATCAACGACGCAACTATTTCCTCTGAAACATCTTCATTTACCACAAAATCTGGTGATTTCTCTTCCAGTTGGAAAGCACTTTCCTCGAAATACTTCGATCTGACTTTGCAAACAGCTCACCAATCTTTCATGTTTTGATTTAAACTCGGATAAGGTAGATAATAAACTTGGGAAGCTTGACTTGCTAGCACAAAAGGATCGTACTTTCTATACGATCAACCAATATGAACGTCAATCAGCTTGTACCGTGAATAAATTCTTGTACCATTGACCAATATGAACGACATCATCACATTGATGTAGAAAATTATGATGTTTACCGGGAAAATTACTAGTTGTTGCATCGTACACTATTTGTGCATACGGATTTTGAATTGTGTTCTGCTGCTACATTACCGGAGCCAACACATTAATTGGTGCACCTTCAGAACATTTATGCAGGTATCAATTGTAGTAGTTTTCAACAGCCCTTCTTTAACAAATGATCTCTAACGACTTCTAGAGCAAATAGTCTACGGTTATCACGCCGTTTACACAGACATCTAACCTCATCTGGATTTTTTTTCTTTGCAAATTGTATAAATTCTTCGACCCCTTATAAATATCTAATATTATAAACTCCTTTACAACTTCGCTTATACATCCAACTTCTTTCACTTCGTAAGTCCATTACTCTGCGAAATAAGTAGCACGTATAATATTAAAACCAAAAAAAAATTACAAGTGTTGCAGCAGCTTTTCAGAATACCAAATAATCAGCGACTAAAAGCTGGTCGGTACCTGAAAAGTTGATCCCCATAATGAAGCATGTCAGAGCATTTTTGACTGAATTTCAAATTTTGAAATTCAAAATTTCAACTGATTCGCGACTAAATGCTGGTCGAAATCGAGTCGGTATATCCTTAAAAAAAAATTTAATAAGCTTTTAGGACGGCCATTTTTTCGTAAAAATTAAAAGTACTAAATAGAAATAGTAGTTTTTCTTAAATATATCCTCGTATGTACTATAAAAAAGTAAAAATGTTAGATATATGTTTCTCAAATTTAACGAAATTCAGCATTGTAAATTTTACTTATTAGTTTTGTTGCAACATCATATTTAACTAAGAATAATTTGTGAATCAGAGCTTCGAAACTGCACACTTTTACAAATTATAGCCTTAAAAATAAACATACAGGCCATAGTTAACATAAGTGCGCAGTTTGAAGCTCCAAGTCACAAATTATGCTATTACTAATTTTACTAAGATTTAATTATTACAACTTAATATAAGTAAATAATACGATGTTGAATTTCATTAAATTTGAGGAAGATATTTCCCTCATTTTTAACACATTTTTATAGTACATACAAGAATATAATTAAGAAAAACTAAAAGTACTTATAATTATTTAAAAAAATGACGGCACCTAAGAATTTGCATAACCTATACTAAACCAACACTAGTTCTCTAGTTTTAACAAGCACATGATATAAAATGCATGGATACACTTGATCTTCTTCACTCTTTTTGGCAACATTGAGAAGAACATATTTATCCTTTATGCTAATTTCTAATGGCCAACATAAATCATTTAATTTCTAGATCTTCTTAATCCGTCTTAAGTCTTAGAAAATGATAGTCCCTCTCCTCTTTTAATTTGCATTTTTTTTTCCATTTTAGTTTAAATTACTAATTTTGCGTTTTTTTTTGGCAATGGTCTCACTCTTTTTCTAATCTCATTTACAAATTTATTATCTCTCTATCTTAACTACTTATTCCCATCATTAATTAATTTTGACCCAAAAATAATGGACCCTAATTAAATGAGAGGGACATAGTGAATATAACTTTGATAGTGGCTTTGTTACACGTTTTGAAAATGTTATACACAATTCTTATTAATTCCATCCATCTCACTCAATTAGTACCGCTTTTTTATTTGTCCCATTGATTTTACTCTATTCTCTTTTTTGACAATAGTCTCACACTCTTCTTATTAATCTCATTCAGAAACTTATATTCTTTTTCTATCTTAATCACTTTTTTTTATTATTCAATTTAATTATTATTTTCACTGAATTTCACTTATTTTAAAATTTCGCAAAATAAAAGTGATAGAGGAAGTAGTTTCTTTTAAGTTAAGGTACACTAATTTTAAGTACCTACAAGCTACATAGCCAAGTTAACTATGCCTTGCAAATACAACATGAAGCCACAAGTTTGATTTGAAGTGTAAATACAAAAGTAGGCAAGTAAAAAATTCTTTTAAATCACTCAATCACCTACCATCTTTTTATGTTATAAGACAAAAGTTTGAATGTAACTTAAAAAAAAAGACAAAGAGAAAGATTTACATCAAACTACAATATTGAATTTCTTCAATTATATGAAGCATCATATATAATTTTAATTTAAGCATCACACACATGACATGTTAAAATGGGAGTTTCATGACAAAATCTCTCACCAACATCTTCTTCTCCTTCAACTACCTACCCAATTAGTTTCCTTTTTTAAAACTTATTAAAAAAATCATAACAACATCATGTATGTACAAAATTCAAAAACTTAATTTTTAAGCAAGTCAAAGCAAAAATGATAGTACCCTTGAACTCCTATAAAACTTTTATATGCATATAAAAAATTATTCTTAATTATAGACGTTATTACAATGGTAACTTAACTTGAAACATAAAAATATAATTCCATTAAAATTGAATTAATGATTTTTCAATTTTTGCACTCTTTTTGTATGATCATATCTCTTTTTTTTTTTTTTCCCTTTAATATCTCTATACAAAATGTTCCTCTTTTCCTATGGAGATCAATACTTTAAAAATTTTAAATAAAAATTGTAACATCTAATCTTAATTCATACCTCAATTACACAAATTCTTCTACCACATTCAATTTCGTTACATTATAATCATAATAACAATAATTTTCAACCTCCATAACACAACCATGATCAAGATCATGATCATTTTTACCATGATGATATCCTTCCTTGCAACTTTGATAAAACATACAACTCATTATAACATCAAGAACCAAGATCATAGCATAAATATAAGCAATAAGCATGCCTTCTAGTGCCACAAGCCAAAGTGTGTAGCTATTCTGTTTCATTGAATTTGCTACAATTCTGTAATGAAACAAGGCCTCAACAGCAGCGAGGCCTAGATTTACCGGAACAGCTAAAGCCAATGCAGTTGAAGTTTTACCTCTAATCAACACACAAGCTTGAACAATAGATAAAAGTCCACCTTTTCTTTCAATTCCTGAAGAAACTAGAGCTAAATTGCACACAACTAGAGCATTTGCAAGGATTATTGAATAGAAAATGGCACCAATGCATGAAAAGAAAAGGACCCATTTAGGAGAATCAAGATAGAATCCTTCTAAAAAGTTAAATGCTAAGAAAAGAAGTGAAAAACATGTTGCATTAGCTCCAAAAATGATGAAAGTATTGCAAATATGGGTTGAAAGAATTGGGCTATAATGATTGATAAAAGAAGATGATTTATGATTATGATTATGATCAATCTTTTGTGTGTTCTCTTGACTGTGCCCATTTTTCTTGCTCTCTCTTTCGAGAGAGTTTGAGTATGATCTGTCTGTTACCTCTTCTTTTTGGATTCTGACATTGTGCGAGATACTGGACTGATGACCATTGTGATCAATCTTTTGGGTAAAAAAATGGATGATGGATGATTTAGCTAAGAGAAGAAAAGATAGAGAAAAGGGGAGAGTAACAATGGAGGATAAGATGGTTTGAGATAGTTTAAGGCTAATAAGAGAAAAGAAATGAGAAGAAGGAAAACCAGCAGCAAAAAAGAGGGAAAGAAGATGGTTATAGATACTAGGAAGAAGATTAAAGGAAGAAGAGATTATTGATTGAGAAATTAAAACTGATATAGAAAATGGTAGCATTATCAATGTTGCAATTGTTGTAAAATATTGATAGTATTGAAGAAATGTATGAACTGATTTTCTTGTTATTTTTCCAGCTTTTCCCATTGAAATTGCTGGATTTTCTTCCATTGATACCGAAAACATTGAAAGGTTTGATCAAGATTTATAATAAGTTTGGTGGTAATAATCTTGAGAAAGTGATGTACAAACTAAGCCAAAATGATGTGAAAATAAAGAGCTTTTTATTAACAGAGGTTCGATTAACTCGGATTTTTAAGGGATTTTTTGTAGCCCTTATTTTCAAATTTAATGATAAAAAGTAAAGATGAAGGATTAAGCAAAGGGGGATTGATATTAATTTGGATTATGTAGTAATAATGGAAAAAATGGAAAAAATATCTTTCCTAATTGTTGGTGGTAGTTTGGAAGGATTGTTTGGAAAATAGTGGTTTAGATGATGAATGGATAGACATAGGCCAACAACTAGAGATTATGCCTTATAGACTTACTTTGAGTTGAGTTGGAGTTGTTTTAAATAGTGGGAGAGGTAAGAAGAGGTTTAAAGATTCTCTACTATATTTTTATTTTTATTTTTATTTTTTTAAAATTATATATCAATTTTGGGTATTATTTATTCTTATATGATTTCATATAAGATACAAAATTTTATGTCTTTTCTTTTCTTACAAATCATAGCTGTCCTTTTCTAAAAAAAATAAAAATAAATAAATTACTTATCCAAAAAAGCTATCCTATTCTTTCTTTTGAAGAATAGATAAGTTGAAGATGAATGGGATAATTAAATATTACCACTAGTCATATTATTATTATTAAGTTAATAAAAAGGGTATAGATTTTATAAATTTTTGTTAAAGATTTAAATATGAAATAATTACAAAGAAAAATAAATAGAGATAAAAGTCATCTCTATGAAGTATAAGTATGAGTGTAGAAAATTTATTTAAATTAAAGCATAAACGAGTTTTTATATAATTTATATGCAAATTTGTATTTAAAAAGATTGAACTAATCAAAGTAGATAAAAGTTAATTGGTTAAAAATAAAAAAGTTCAATTAATCTCATTAACGAATATACATTATATATAATAAAAATATATATATTCGAAGCAGATAATTTATAATTTTTTTTGTAACTAATTAAACCGTCTCTTTGTGAAATAGCCTCAAAATAAGGAAACTATATACTAATAATTATATTAAATTGACATATTAGCTCATACTTTCTCCGTTCCATAATACCCGCTACATTTTCTATTTTTGGCAATTTCATATTACTTGCTACATTTCCCTTTTTAGTAATAAAGTAATCATTTAAATTTCTACCTACCGCTATTTTTATCATACTCTATACTCTATACTTTATAATAAAATATTATACTATACTCTATAAAGTAACTTAACAACCTATTTTTCCCTTTTCTTTTTTAATTAAGAATAATAAAATACTATACTCTAAAAAGTAAACAATCAGCTACAGTGTAGGTCAATCACTTTTCTTAATCCCCATGCCCATGTAAATGTAGCGACTAAAACGAAACAAAGAGCATTTCACGAAAAGACCGAGAAAGAATTTGTCAATTAATTATGTCAATTCAATTAACATAAAGTACACTTTTGATACAAGTTAGTGTGTGTTATAAATTTCAGTTTATGGTAGTTACAGTTTTTACAGTTTAATAGATAAAAAATTGTTATTTATGTGTATTGACTTTGTAGACACTCAAATTAATTTTTTGCTAATAATATGAAGGCGTGACCTGTTCGTGAGCTCGTGTTACTATTATTATTAATCTGTATAATATGCCCTTATCATGACATCCCAACTTCAACTGTAAGCATGGTTAATCAATGTTTCCTTTATCATTGAGACTTTTTTTTCTTTTCTTAAAACATTTTGGAGTCATTTTTATTTTCTATACAAATTTTGATTTTTGAGATTTAATTTATTTATATTTATAATTTTGAAATACTGACTAAATATAATTGACAAAATTGCAACTACCTGTAAAATAATATTTTAATGTCTGAATTTTTTCCGAATGCTTACATTATAGTCAGAAATTCAATCAAAAAATTTCTGACTATTTTAGTAAATGGTAGGAGTAGGAAATGGTCAGAATTTCTGATTAACAACTCTTTAGTCGTCGGAAATTCCGACTAATGCAAAATAGTAGGTGGTTCAGTCGGAAAATTCGGACTGTTTAATATTAGTTGGAATATGTACCAACCTCTTTTTAGTGTATTAAAATGAGAAATAATGTGCACTTCTTTTTAATGTAAAATTGTTGATACTTGTACTAATAATCAATAAAAAACAATCTATTTGTTATCATTGACAATGGTAATTATGAAATATTTACCCGATTTCACAGACCCCACATAAGTGGGAGCTATTTTATGAGGATAGAAAATGGATTTTTGTCCTAAAAAAAGAGATAATGTAATAGAAGTATTAAAAAACAAACAACTACAATATGATATCTCTGTGTTGTTTGTAAGCTATTCTGCATATATGGCCTACCATGTTGATAATGGAAGCTCCTTCAGGCTTTACGTACAAGAAAAATCAAAATAATGCTAGCTCATTAAAAGAGGAATAAATTTTTATTTAATTTAATAATTAAAATT